>NW_027125155.1:492500-578531 GCF_022059095.1 Trypanosoma melophagium | reverse complement strand
TATCATTATTATTATTATTATTATTATTATTATTATTATTATCTTGCTTAGGAAACGGGAGCGAGCTTAGCATGTCGCATTCGGACTATATATTTTTTTGTTTTCTGTTGTTCTTTGATTTTCCTGTTAGATGTGCTTTCTTTTTTATTGTTTAGTCTCATTTTTTTCGTTGTTTTTCCGTGAGGAAATGCGTGTTGCTTTCCTTAACTCAAATTTTTATGGTAAGTATTTTTTTTGTTTCTGTCTTTAGTTTTGTATGATGGATCTTTATATATTTGCTCTTTTTTGGTTCTGATTCAGCATTATTTTTTCTTTGTTGTTTCCGATATTTTTTCTATTTTTAGTTCTAATTTCTGAAAAAAGTTCTCATGCCCGCAACCCCTACTTCGGTCGTTCTACCAAGGGACGCTGAAACCAATATAACTCCCTATGAATCTCCAACCCAACGTAGTGATAAAGAATATGGGAATTCTCCGTACGAAGGGGATGATATTGAGTACGGATCTCGCAATGCCCCTGATGAAAGAGAAGATTCTACGGATGATGGCGAAGTTGCAATTCGAGAAAATGTAAGTGTTTACAAATGCGCCTTTAATATATTCAAAGGTAATGTTGGAAGTGCAGTTTTCCTCTTGCCAACGTTTTACAAGGATGCCGGTTATATAATTTCACCAATAATCGGTGTGGCTATTGGTTCGTGTGTTGTGGATTGTTCCCTACAACTTGTGCGTGCCAAACAAATGGTAAATCGGAAGAAGGTAATGAACTACTCTCAACTTTGTGAATTTGTGTTGGGTCTCCCTTTCCGTTACGTCCTCCTTGTAGCATTACTTTTGACGCAATTTGGATTTTGCCTTTTATACTTGCAGCTTTTTGGTGATTCCATGTTGCATCTTGTGTCCCGTTTTTCAGGTGATGAATACGTTTGGATGACAGCAATGTTTGTTGCTGTTTTTCCTATTTTATTTTTCATCGATAATCTCTCATTTCTTGCAATAATATCCATGGTGGCTACTGCTTGTGTGTTTTTTCGCGCTTATTACTACAATTGTGCAGACCTTTGTGAAACTTCACAATGATGGTGTTGAACCAAGTGCTACTTCATTAGGTAAGAACATACCTTTTGGCTGGTTTAACAACATGGCTAACAGCATGATGCTTCTCGAGGGTATTGGAGTCGTTTTGCCTGTGGAAAATGCGTGTAATAACAAAAAACGGTTTCCTCTTATGCTTACTATTGTGCTCTATGTGGTTGTTGGGTGGTATTTCCTCTATGGATTAACTGGATATCTTGCCTATGGTGATAATCTTACGATATCATTGGTTGATGCTCTTCCTAAGAGTACCCTTTCTACTGTTGTTCGTCTGGCATTCACTATAAATATTTTTTGTACGTATCCCATTTTATTCATGCCTGGGATTTTGCAACTGGACACTCTTCTAGGATGGCGTGCGCGCTCCCTAAAAGGAGTTCTTTTGCGGATTGGGATAAGCCTCGTCATTTACGGTATTGCGATGGGGGTTGGATCTGGTGCAGTAAATACTGTTGTTGCCTTTATTGGGGCCCTCCCAGCCACCGTTATGATTATGATACTCCCTTCTCTACTGGTCTTTTCTGTGGAAAGCAGTCTGGAGGATCCAGAGGCCCCTAGAATGACTTGGAACTACTGGCGACGAAATCTTTTTGGAAGACGTCTGACTTTTGCCCGTGCACGTGCCTACCTTTACATTTGCTGTGGGATCGTCATTATGGTTGTTGGAACGTACAGCATTGTAAAAGGGCTGGTGTAGTAAGTGAATATTGTCAATCTTTTTTTTTTTTGTTTTCTTCCGCTCCTTTTTTTATTTACTTTTTTTTTCTCAGAGAATGGGTTGGTGTGTTGTCCCCCATTTTTTATTTATTACTGTTAGAAAGGAATTGGGAACAGGTTCCGTATATTTCTTTGTTTTTTTTTTTTTTTTGTGTGTGTGTGCTTTGTCTGATGGTATTAATTCGCATCAGGTCACAAAGTGAAAAGAGATTCATTCAATCTCCTGTCTAAAATCCCCATATTGGAAATGCAAAAAATATATATATATATATATATATATATATATATATATATATATACTTTCTTTTTTTGTTTGTTTATTTATTTGTCTATATATATGTCTTTTTTTGTGTGGATATGTTTTTTTTTCTTTATTTTCGTTTGTTTTTGGTGTTTGTTCTATGTTCTTATATTCTTGGTTTTTCTTGTTTTCTCTGAAGCGTAGAAATGAGCTCAGATGAAGCCCATCGCTACGGTTTCGGTTGACTAAAAAAGAGTTGGAAGATCGGCGGAGATCCGAAAGGCTTCGAAGGTGGAATGAAAAACTTGATCGAGAGGATGTAGTAAAGCTCAGAGTCGAACTTGAGTCACTTGGTCGAGCTGCTTTTTTTGGCACCGCATCAATGTGAAAGGAAAAAGATTGGTGGAGAGGTTGGTAAGGGATCTTGAACGTAGAAATTGTAGCGATTCTGCTTCTGCGAGTAAACTGCAGGATGATCCTTTGGACGCTGAGCGAAGTGTTTCCAGTTCTTCTTCACAATCATCTGAAGATCCATATGTTAGTACACTTGCTGAATCTACGGCAATGGACGGGTTTCCGACAAAGGCTGATCAGATTTTACCGAGATCATTGCGTAAGAGACAAAAAGAAGATGTGGTTGACGACAGGTATCGAAAGCGAGTCAAAATGGCCGAAGATGCCTTACTTTCCAGTAATACTGTCGGGGATGACCTTGAGGAATTTTTTGATTCTCTCTAGTTTTCTTGTTATTATTCTTATTTATTATTATTATTATTATTATTATTATTATTATTATTATTATTATTATCTTGCTTAGGAAACGGGAGCGAGCTTAGCATGTCGCATTCGGACTATATATTTTTTTGTTTTCTGTTGTTCTTTGATTTTCCTGTTAGATGTGCTTTCTTTTTTATTGTTTAGTCTCATTTTTTTCGTTGTTTTCCGTGAGGAAATGCGTGTTGCTTTCCTTAACTCAAATTTTTATGGTAAGTATTTTTTTTGTTTCTGTCTTTAGTTTTGTATGATGGATCTTTATATATTTGCTCTTTTTTGGTTCTGATTCAGCATTATTTTTTCTTTGTTGTTTCCGATATTTTTTCTATTTTTAGTTCTAATTTCTGAAAAAAAGTTCTCATGCCCGCAACCCCTACTTCGGTCGTTCTACCAAGGGACGCTGAAACCAATATAACTCCCTATGAATCTCCAACCCAACGTAGTGATAAAGAATATGGGAATTCTCCGTACGAAGGGGATGATATTGAGTACGGATCTCGCAATGCCCCTGATGAAAGAGAAGATTCTACGGATGATGGCGAAGTTGCAATTCGAGAAAATGTAAGTGTTTACAAATGCGCCTTTAATATATTCAAAGGTAATGTTGGAAGTGCAGTTTTCCTCTTGCCAACGTTTTACAAGGATGCCGGTTATATAATTTCACCAATAATCGGTGTGGCTATTGGTTCGTGTGTTGTGGATTGTTCCCTACAACTTGTGCGTGCCAAACAAATGGTAAATCGGAAGAAGGTAATGAACTACTCTCAACTTTGTGAATTTGTGTTGGGTCTCCCTTTCCGTTACGTCCTCCTTGTAGCATTACTTTTGACGCAATTTGGATTTTGCCTTTTATACTTGCAGCTTTTTGGTGATTCCATGTTGCATCTTGTGTCCCGTTTTTCAGGTGATGAATACGTTTGGATGACAGCAATGTTTGTTGCTGTTTTTCCTATTTTATTTTTCATCGATAATCTCTCATTTCTTGCAATAATATCCATGGTGGCTACTGTTTGTGTGTTTTTCGCGCTTATTACTACAATTGTGCAGACCTTTGTGAAACTTCACAATGATGGTGTTGAACCAAGTGCTACTTCATTAGGTAAGAACATACCTTTTGGCTGGTTTAACAACATGGCTAACAGCATGATGCTTCTCGAGGGTATTGGAGTCGTTTTGCCTGTGGAAAATGCGTGTAATAACAAAAAACGGTTTCCTCTTATGCTTACTATTGTGCTCTATGTGGTTGTTGGGTGGTATTTCCTCTATGGATTAACTGGATATCTTGCCTATGGTGATAATCTTACGATATCATTGGTTGATGCTCTTCCTAAGAGTACCCTTTCTACTGTTGTTCGTCTGGCATTCACTATAAATATTTTTTGTACGTATCCCATTTTATTCATGCCTGGGATTTTGCAACTGGACACTCTTCTAGGATGGCGTGCGCGCTCCCTAAAAGGAGTTCTTTTGCGGATTGGGATAAGCCTCGTCATTTACGGTATTGCGATGGGGGTTGGATCTGGTGCAGTAAATACTGTTGTTGCCTTTATTGGGGCCCTCCCAGCCACCGTTATGATTATGATACTCCCTTCTCTACTGGTCTTTTCTGTGGAAAGCAGTCTGGAGGATCCAGAGGCCCCTAGAATGACTTGGAACTACTGGCGACGAAATCTTTTTGGAAGACGTCTGACTTTTGCCCGTGCACGTGCCTACCTTTACATTTGCTGTGGGATCGTCATTATGGTTGTTGGAACGTACAGCATTGTAAAAGGGCTGGTGTAGTAAGTGAATATTGTCAATCTTTTTTTTTTTTGTTTTCTTCCGCTCCTTTTTTTATTTACTTTTTTTTTCTCAGAGAATGGGTTGGTGTGTTGTCCCCCATTTTTTATTTATTACTGTTAGAAAGGAATTGGGGAACAGGTTCCGTATATTTCTTTGTTTTTTTTTTTTTTTTTGTGTGTGTGTGTGCTTTGTCTGATGGTATTAATTCGCATCAGGTCACAAAGTGAAAAGAGATTCATTCAATCTCCTGTCTAAAATCCCCATATTGGAAATGCAAAAAATATATATATATATATATATATATATATATATATATATACTTTCTTTTTTTGTTTGTTTATTTATTTGTCTATATATATGTCTTTTTTTGTGTGGATATGTTTTTTTTTCTTTATTTTCGTTTGTTTTTGGTGTTTGTTCTATGTTCTTATATTCTTGGTTTTTCTTGTTTTCTCTGAAGCGTAGAAATGAGCTCAGATGAAGCCCATCGCTACGGTTTCGGTTGACTAAAAAAGAGTTGGAAGATCGGCGGAGATCCGAAAGGCTTCGAAGGTGGAATGAAAAACTTGATCGAGAGGATGTAGTAAAGCTCAGAGTCGAACTTGAGTCACTTGGTCGAGCTGCTTTTTTGGCACCGCATCAATGTGAAAGGAAAAGATTGGTGGAGAGGTTGGTAAGGGATCTTGAACGTAGAAATTGTAGCGATTCTGCTTCTGCGAGTAAACTGCAGGATGATCCTTTGGACGCTGAGCGAAGTGTTTCCAGTTCTTCTTCACAATCATCTGAAGATCCATATGTTAGTACACTTGCTGAATCTACGGCAATGGACGGGTTTCCGACAAAGGCTGATCAGATTTTACCGAGATCATTGCGTAAGAGACAAAAAGAAGATGTGGTTGACGACAGGTATCGAAAGCGAGTCAAAATGGCCGAAGATGCCTTACTTTCCAGTAATACTGTCGGGGATGACCTTGAGGAATTTTTTGATTCTCTCTAGTTTTCTTGTTATTATTCTTATTTATTATTATTATTATTATTATTATTATTATTATTATTATTATTATCTTGCTTAGGAAACGGGAGCGAGCTTAGCATGTCGCATTCGGACTATATATTTTTTTGTTTTCTGTTGTTCTTTGATTTTCCTGTTAGATGTGCTTTCTTTTTTATTGTTTAGTCTCATTTTTTTCGTTGTTTTTCCGTGAGGAAATGCGTGTTGCTTTCCTTAACTCAAATTTTTATGGTAAGTATTTTTTTTGTTTCTGTCTTTAGTTTTGTATGATGGATCTTTATATATTTGCTCTTTTTTTGGTTCTGATTCAGCATTATTTTTTCTTTGTTGTTTCCGATATTTTTTCTATTTTTAGTTCTAATTTCTGAAAAAAAGTTCTCATGCCCGCAACCCCTACTTCGGTCGTTCTACCAAGGGACGCTGAAACCAATATAACTCCCTATGAATCTCCAACCCAACGTAGTGATAAAGAATATGGGAATTCTCCGTACGAAGGGGATGATATTGAGTACGGATCTCGCAATGCCCCTGATGAAAGAGAAGATTCTACGGATGATGGCGAAGTTGCAATTCGAGAAAATGTAAGTGTTTACAAATGCGCCTTTAATATATTCAAAGGTAATGTTGGAAGTGCAGTTTTCCTCTTGCCAACGTTTTACAAGGATGCCGGTTATATAATTTCACCAATAATCGGTGTGGCTATTGGTTCGTGTGTTGTGGATTGTTCCCTACAACTTGTGCGTGCCAAACAAATGGTAAATCGGAAGAAGGTAATGAACTACTCTCAACTTTGTGAATTTGTGTTGGGTCTCCCTTTCCGTTACGTCCTCCTTGTAGCATTACTTTTGACGCAATTTGGATTTTGCCTTTTATACTTGCAGCTTTTTGGTGATTCCATGTTGCATCTTGTGTCCCGTTTTTCAGGTGATGAATACGTTTGGATGACAGCAATGTTTGTTGCTGTTTTTCCTATTTTATTTTTCATCGATAATCTCTCATTTCTTGCAATAATATCCATGGTGGCTACTGTTTGTGTGTTTTTCGCGCTTATTACTACAATTGTGCAGACCTTTGTGAAACTTCACAATGATGGTGTTGAACCAAGTGCTACTTCATTAGGTAAGAACATACCTTTTGGCTGGTTTAACAACATGGCTAACAGCATGATGCTTCTCGAGGGTATTGGAGTCGTTTTGCCTGTGGAAAATGCGTGTAATAACAAAAAACGGTTTCCTCTTATGCTTACTATTGTGCTCTATGTGGTTGTTGGGTGGTATTTCCTCTATGGATTAACTGGATATCTTGCCTATGGTGATAATCTTACGATATCATTGGTTGATGCTCTTCCTAAGAGTACCCTTTCTACTGTTGTTCGTCTGGCATTCACTATAAATATTTTTTGTACGTATCCCATTTTATTCATGCCTGGGATTTTGCAACTGGACACTCTTCTAGGATGGCGTGCGCGCTCCCTAAAAGGAGTTCTTTTGCGGATTGGGATAAGCCTCGTCATTTACGGTATTGCGATGGGGGTTGGATCTGGTGCAGTAAATACTGTTGTTGCCTTTATTGGGGCCCTCCCAGCCACCGTTATGATTATGATACTCCCTTCTCTACTGGTCTTTTCTGTGGAAAGCAGTCTGGAGGATCCAGAGGCCCCTAGAATGACTTGGAACTACTGGCGACGAAATCTTTTTGGAAGACGTCTGACTTTTGCCCGTGCACGTGCCTACCTTTACATTTGCTGTGGGATCGTCATTATGGTTGTTGGAACATACAGCATTGTAAAAGGGCTGGTGTAGTAAGTGAATATTGTCAATCTTTTTTTTTTTTGTTTTCTTCCGCTCCTTTTTTTATTTACTTTTTTTTTCTCAGAGAATGGGTTGGTGTGTTGTCCCCCATTTTTTATTTATTACTGTTAGAAAGGAATTGGGGAACAGGTTCCGTATATTTCTTTGTTTTTTTTTTTTTTTGTGTGTGTGTGTGTGCTTTGTCTGATGGTATTAATTCGCATCAGGTCACAAAGTGAAAAGAGATTCATTCAATCTCCTGTCTAAAATCCCCATATTGGAAATGCAAAAAAAATATATATATATATATATATATATATATATATACTTTCTTTTTTTGTTTGTTTATTTATTTGTCTATATATATGTCTTTTTTTGTGTGGATATGTTTTTTTTTCTTTATTTTCGTTTGTTTTTGGTGTTTGTTCTATGTTCTTATATTCTTGGTTTTTCTTGTTTTCTCTGAAGCGTAGAAATGAGCTCAGATGAAGCCCATCGCTACGGTTTTCGGTTGACTAAAAAAGAGTTGGAAGATCGGCGGAGATCCGAAAGGCTTCGAAGGTGGAATGAAAAACTTGATCGAGAGGATGTAGTAAAGCTCAGAGTCGAACTTGAGTCACTTGGTCGAGCTGCTTTTTTGGCACCGCATCAATGTGAAAGGAAAAGATTGGTGGAGAGGTTGGTAAGGGATCTTGAACGTAGAAATTGTAGCGATTCTGCTTCTGCGAGTAAACTGCAGGATGATCCTTTGGACGCTGAGCGAAGTGTTTCCAGTTCTTCTTCACAATCATCTGAAGATCCATATGTTAGTACACTTGCTGAATCTACGGCAATGGACGGGTTTCCGACAAAGGCTGATCAGATTTTACCGAGATCATTGCGTAAGAGACAAAAAGAAGATGTGGTTGACGACAGGTATCGAAAGCGAGTCAAAATGGCCGAAGATGCCTTACTTTCCAGTAATACTGTCGGGGATGACCTTGAGGAATTTTTTGATTCTCTCTAGTTTTCTTGTTATTATTCTTATTTATTATTATTATTATTATTATTATTATTATTATTATTATTATTATTATTATTATTATTATTATTATTATTATTATCTTTCGCTCCTTTTTCTTTTTTTTTTTTTGATTTTTCGCACTGATAAATTGCTTTCTTTTATTCTTTTTTTTTTGGATTGGATTTGTATTACAAGGGTAGACTCTCATTCTTTTTTTTTTATTTTTTAATAAATATGACTTTTTCTTCACGGTTTGGCTCTTTGTTACTGACACGTAAGGATCATGCTCGATTTCTGCAAAATCGAGTATGGTTACAAAATATTTTAGAGGATTTTTCATTAGAAGGCGTTCTTGAGGTTCCGAGGGTGGGTGTAACTCCTTGTGTAATGATTTATGGATCAAGTGTAGCTGGTACTGCATTTCAGGACGGCGATGCTGATTATGCTATTGTTTTTCCCTTAAGGTCATCCTTTGATGATTTTTCAAAAATCGAAAAGTTAACATTAACACCATCTAATTTTCTTGAGATTAGGCGTGAATATCATCAAAGGGTTTTGTCTTCTATTTTACAACATATCGAGAAACGTAGTCCCTCTGATGATATAAAACATGAGCGAATATTTACCGCTCGTATCCCCATTATTCGTTTAAAGAGAATAACAAATTCTGAAGCTGAAGGTATTCGCTTTGATGTTTCTCTTTCTTTGGATGGCCTTAGAAACTCACTGTTGGTTCGATCATACATGGAATCTGATCCGCGTCTTAGGGCCGGTGTATTGTGTGCAAAGAAGTGGGGTCGTTCTAAAGGAATTCTTGATGCTAGACGAGGATGGATTTCCCCTTACGCTTTAACTGTTATGTACATATTTTACATGCAAACAACTGAAAGAACAGTTTCTGTAATTAACGAAACTGATATCGACAGGAAACTTTTTCCTATTGCAGCACAACTCTCAGGTACTACTGATACCTGTTGCTCAGAGTTTATTGATGTCCTTCCCTGTCGAGAAGCGAAGGTGTCTGATGTGTTAGACGATCTACGGGGTTTTTTTAGTTTTTTTGGTGATTGTACTAAATTTGACTTTGACATTGATGTTGTTGATATTAGGACAAAAGACAAATGGTTATCAAAGGAGAAATGGCTTGGGGAGATGAAAATGTTTTCTGAAAAAGAAAGGTGGGAACTTTTGGGTTACGAAACAATTATGGTGCGGGATCCCTTTGAATCGCACAATCTAGGACGAAGTGTGGATTTTTTCCGAGCTGAAGAAATTCGAGAGTCGTTCCGTTTGGCATCACAGAATAGTTGTGAAGAGTTGGTGAATTTGTGATTTTCTCTTTTCTTTTTTGGAGTTATTATTATTATTATTATTATTATTATTATTATTATTATTATTATTATTATTATTATTATTATTATTATTATTTTGGTGGAAGAAGGAACGAACGAAGAAGCTTTCATTTTCTCTTCCCATAGAATGTGATTTTGCTCTCTGAGTTTCTCTTTTCCTTTCTTTCATTGTTCCTTTCTTTATTTGTCCCTTATCTACAATATCTCAGCATTGGGAAGAATAAGGAAGAAATTCTTGGAGAAGAATATCATTTATGAGCAGTAAAAAACTTGGGGAGCTTCAACGCAGTGAGGAATTTCGCATTCCCCAAGAGGGTCAAAGTGACGAAAGTTCTTTATCACCGGAGCAATGGCCTCTATTATTGAAAAATTATGATAAAATGAATTTCCGTTCTTCGCACTTCACCGTTTTGGATTGCGGATGGTCTCCTCTTAGGAGACCTCTAAAGGAATACGTAAAATACGGTATGATTAATCTTGATAAACCATCGAATCCTAGTTCTCACGAGGTTGTATCGTGGATTAAGCGAATTTTGAAGTGTGAGAAAACCGGACATGCAGGTACACTGGATCCCAAGGTCACTGGGGCGCTCATTATTTGCATTGATCGTGCAACACGATTGGTTAAATCGCAACAAAACGCGGGAAAAACATACGTTGGTGTTTTACGCCTTCATGATGCTGTGAGTGAGAAAAAGGTTGTTGCCGCTCTTCAACGTCTTACAGGACCTTGCTTTCAGCGACCTCCTCTAATTGCAGCAGTAAAGCGTCAACTTCGTATTCGAAATATTTATTCCAATCGTCTTATTGAGTATGATAAACATCGTCATCTCGCCGTATTTGAAACTCATTGTGAGGCTGGTACCTATATTCGGACACTTTGTGTACATCTTGGTCTGATACTTGGTGCGGGTGGACACATGGAGGAACTTCGTCGTATTCGTACAGGAGTGATAAGTGAAGATGATCACGTATCAACGATGCATGACGTACTTGATGCACAGTGGCTTTATGAAAATGAGAAAGATGAATCCTACTTGCGCCGAGTTATCCTTCCTTGTGAATACCTTCTTACGAATTACAAACGGATAGTTGTGAAGGATTCAGCTGTAAATGCTGTATGCTATGGTGCCAAACTTATGATCCCTGGATTATCTCGATTTGATAATGGAATTGAGAGAGATGATCTTATTGTTTTGATCTCCACTAAAGGTGAAGCTATTGCACTAGCATATGCTGAGATGTCAACATCACAGATGGCATCTGTGGATCATGGTATTGTGGCACGAAGCAAACGTGTTATAATGGACCGTGATACATATCCAAGAAGGTGGGGACTTGGTCCAATTGCCGTAAAGAAGCGATCAATGATGAAAGATGGTCTTTTGGACAAGTATGGACGCCCTCAAGCAAACACTCCATCTGATTGGTATTACGTCGACTACGGTGGTGTTAAAACCAACGCAGAAGGTGTTCAGTACGGTGAAGCTCCAAGAAGGTCTGCAAAGCGCCCCAGAGTGGCAGAAGACGACTCTGAATAATAAGAAAAATAACAATAATAAAAATAAAAATAATATGCGCCAATGATCAGCTTTTGGATTTTGTCATGAAGTCATTGAAAGATTTTTTTTTAAAGCTGAAAAAGGATTCTTTTTCTTTTTGTTTGTTTTCCAGTTTGTCAAGAATGAGTAAATAAAATATGTAAGTAAGCCTTTCTGACTTTTAACATTTTCATTAAAGTTAATTTTCATTTCTTCTTATTTTTATCCTTACTTTTATCTGTATCATATAGTCTTTGAGAAGAAACAATGTCGGGAAAACTTCGTCTTTACAAGGAAAAACTTGAGGGGTACAACCGTTTCTACTCGATCGTGAAAACGATCAAAATGGTTACCCTGGCGAAATACAGGACTGCGCAAACGCGTGTAAGAACACGTGATTTTACACTTCGTTATACCGAGAAGGCGTTCAGCAAGCCCCATGCATCTGAGAGGGATGCTATAGCCTCTGCAAAGAATTCTTTGGTATACATTCCAATCACTACAAATCGAGGTTCCTGTGGAGCTCTCAACAGTAATACAATACGGTGTATTGATTCTATTGCCTCAAGCAAAATGGTTTTGATGCCCGTTGGTAAACGTGGAATTGATTCGTTGTCTAAGCTTTATCCCGACGAGTTCAAATATGGTATTATTAACGATATGAAGGAAGCGATGCACTTTGGTTATGCAACATACATCTGGGAAAACGCCCACGCTGTTGTTGAGGATGCAGATCGGTATCAAGTCATTTTTCATCGTTTCGTCTCTGCAGGTGTTCAAAAACATGCTATATATAATATTCCATCATATGAAAAGTGGAAGGAAGATCTTGCTGATGCCGCTAGTACCGACAATCAAAAGAGTCGTTACTTGTTTGCTAATGCTCTGCAAAATGAAGAAGAACAGTTTATCCGAGATTTCTATGATTTTCATGCCTCACTTGCAGTTCTGAATGCTGTTGCAGAGAATGAACTGTCTGAGCAGGCTGCACGGTTGGTTGCTGTTGAAGGTCAGTTGACAAATATCAGCTCTTTGAAACAGCGAACCAGCTCATTGTATAACAAGACACGACAATTTGGTATCACTGCAGCACTTATTGAGATTCTTTCTGCTATGAGTTCTCTAGAGGGGAACACAACGAAGGGTGTTCAACGCAACAACTTTTGGGAAGGAACAAAAATGAAGTAGGACTTATGAATGGAACAAATTTGATAGGTATCATTCGCCAAAGTAGGGGTGAAACATAGGTAGGCAACGCATGCGTAGCGCTGGCGTGTTCGTCGTTATATATGATTTGTAGGTGTGATTTCTGTATTTACCTGATGGTTCGCCTCCTGTATATTGTGATTCTGTTATTTGTTTATTTATTCGTTTTTTTTTTCTTACGGAATTTATTTCTGAATGCTTTTATTTCTTTTTTTTTATTTTTACTTTTACCTTTTAAACAAAACAATAAAAAATGATAATAGGGGGCTCCAAATGAAGCTTAACATTGCATATCCGCGGAATGGTACGGTGAAGCAGTTTGAGGTGACCGACGACGTTCTTCGTCGTGTTAACCTTGGCGATTACCGTCTGGGAAATTCTGTCGACGGTGCTATTTTTGGTGCCGAGTTTAAGGGATACACCTTCAAGCTGCGGGGTGGCTCTGACAAGGAGGGATTTCCCATGGTTCAGGGTGTGATGGCTCCAAGCCGTGTTCCTCTCCTTGTAAAGCGTGGCGCCGTTGGATTTAACACCTTCCGTGGATATAAGGGAGAACGCCGCCGCAAGTCTCTTCGTGGCTGCATTTTAGCCCACGATATTGCTGTTCTTAACGTTACCATCGAAAAGCTTGGTGAACAGCCTGTTGAGGGTGTAACGGATGTTTCTCTTCCACGTCGCTTGGGACCCAAGCGAGCGAACAACATTCGGAAACTGTTTAACCTCTCTCGCGATGACGACGTCAGAAAGTACGTTGTTCGCCGAAAGGTCTCAAAGGAAGGTAAGAAGGACCGCTTCAAGGCTCCGAAGGTACAACGTCTGATCACACCTGCGATTAGGGCTCGCCGTGCTAAGAAGGTTAAGGTCGCAATGGAGAAGGTTCGCAAGTCCGCTGAGGAGCGTAGGGAATACCTGCGACTCATTGGCACTCGTCGTCGCGCGGCTCGTCAGCGTAAGACTGCTAGCCGTCACCATCACAAGGTTGCCGCGCAGAAGGTAGAGGTTGCCGTATTCAAGGCAAAGAAATAAGACTTCATGGATTACCCTCGTATTTTATTTTAGTTTTTTATTTCTCTTTTTCAACTAATAAAAGTCCTTTATGGTGTCATCTCTTTTGAAGAGATTTTCATCGAGTTACATCCTATATTGTTTGTTTATAAATATACATGTATAAATAAAACCTTAAAAAAAAGGAATAAGAGAAATTGTTTTTTTTTCTTTCTTTTTGTTTTTCTAGTTCTTCTTTGCGTAGTTTTCCGAGATTATGAAATCCCAGAGTGTGGCTCTCCTTGCTGGGGGCGCTCTTCTTGCTGCTGGGACAGCAACTGCTGCAGTATCATGTGCCGATGTGTACCCGCAGTCAGCCTCTTTTTTTGGTTCAATGGGATGCGCATCTGCACTGATTTTCGCTAATCTTGGATCCGCCTACGGTACAGCCAAATCTGGGGTTGGCGTGGCTCATCTCGGCATTCTTCACGCTGAGCGAATTATGCGTGGTATTGTGCCCGTTGTAATGGCTGGTATTCTCGGTATCTATGGATTGATTGTCTCTGTAATTATCAATAATAACATCAAGACTGAACCGCAGTCCTACTCAGCATTTTCTGGATATCTGCACTTTGGTGCTGGACTTGCTGCTGGTTTGTCTTCTCTAGCTGCAGGGTTGTCTATTGGAATTGCTGGCGATGCTGCAGTTCGTGCGTACGGTAAACAGGAAAAGATATTTGTGGCCATGATTCTCATGCTTATTTTTGCAGAAGCGCTTGGACTCTACGGACTTATTATCGCGCTTCTTATGAACAACACGGCTAACAAGGTGAATTATGGTGCATGCCAGTAGGTTGTGGAAAGGTATTGTTAGTTTTTTTTTGTATTGATGTGTGTATAAAATGTTTGCCTCAGTATTTTTTTTTTTATTGATCTACTTTTTTCTTTATTGTCGTATATTGCGATTTTTTTTCTCTTGAATTTGATCTCATGACAAGGAAATTGAAAAAAACGAAAAGTTTTCCGAGATTATGAAATCCCAGAGTGTGGCTCTCCTTGCTGGGGGCGCTCTTCTTGCTGCTGGGACAGCAACTGCTGCAGTATCATGTGCCGATGTGTACCCGCAGTCAGCCTCTTTTTTTGGTTCAATGGGATGCGCATCTGCACTGATTTTCGCTAATCTTGGATCCGCCTACGGTACAGCCAAATCTGGGGTTGGCGTGGCTCATCTCGGCATTCTTCACGCTGAGCGAATTATGCGTGGTATTGTGCCCGTTGTAATGGCTGGTATTCTCGGTATCTATGGATTGATTGTCTCTGTAATTATCAATAATAACATCAAGACTGAACCGCAGTCCTACTCAGCATTTTCTGGATATCTGCACTTTGGTGCTGGACTTGCTGCTGGTTTGTCTTCTCTAGCTGCAGGGTTGTCTATTGGAATTGCTGGCGATGCTGCAGTTCGTGCGTACGGTAAACAGGAAAAGATATTTGTGGCCATGATTCTCATGCTTATTTTTGCAGAAGCGCTTGGACTCTACGGACTTATTATCGCGCTTCTTATGAACAACACGGCTAACAAGGTGAATTATGGTGCATGCCAGTAGGGTTTTCAACGATTTTAGTAGGATAGTTAGTGGAAAAATTTTTTTCTTTTGAGACCTATGTTTGATTTATTGCCTATTGAATCACCTGGTTTTTGTTCTAAGTTTTTTTTTTTAGAATGATATTCACTTCCTTTTTTTTCTTTTTCTTGATATTTGTGTTGTTTTTAGAAGGATTATTATTTTTACTTCTAGGTGATGCGTCGGTCCCGTTTCGTGGAAATTCTTGAACAGCATGGTGGTAATATTGCTCCTTTTCTGCTGTTGGTAGGATTGATTCTGATTGGAGGTATACCTGCGATAAAGCCAAGACGTAACTTTATTGACGAGAGTGCTATTAATGTACGGAGTATTCCAGTACTGGTCTCTTTATCTGATGTATCTCATCCTGATACTACGGTCCATCAAAGTTATCGTATTGTTCACGGCCGCCGTTCTGTGGGCTCAGAAATAATCGCTATCTATGTTAATAAGGATGAAAAAGCCTCTGTTGTTCTAGGAAATGCATTAATTACTGTTCTTCGAAAAAGAGAAAATATGGCCTGTGATACACATTTCTATTTTGTTTCTGGTACTGATAAAGAATGGCCGATTCCCAGTTTATTTGTTCGTTCGGCACTTATCATCAATATTTCTTCTTTAAATACACGCAAATTATGTTTCGGTGTTTACGGGAAGAATGGAATGCAACCCAACCAGGATCTCCTTAATTTGGCAGTTTCAATGGCAAAGGAATGGGGTTTGAAAGTTGATATATTATGTCAAAATCCATACACTACTTATTCTTTGAGTCGATCAATATATGATCATTATGTCACAGCTCTACAAACAGCCCTGATAGCTCCTCAATATCCTCAAGCCTGGCATATTTTCAGATCTCATGGTATAAGTTCTCTCTCTATTAGTACTGTAAAATCTGATAATGGTTATGATAGTACCGATGCTTATTCTATAGCTGCGATGCTTGAGCAGATTATTGCAACACTAAGCTACTTGGATGAACGGTTTCATCATTCTACGTCTGTATGGGTGCCTTTGAGTGTGAAGCACTATGTTGAGTATGATATTGCACAATTTGGTATTATTTTACTTGTAGCATCTCTTCTTTCAACAGGATATTCTATATATAAAGTAAAGGGTCTTCGTCTCTCTCCATTTGTGATGATGATTTGGGTAATTCCTTTACTCGTTTCAATTGCAACAGAATGGTACAAAACTTTGGGATTTGTTTTAGGTAGTATTCTGATGTTACTTATCTTGAGTTTATATGAGTGGGATTTATCTTGGTTGACTATTAATGCTGTGGTGCTGTGCCTTCTTATTATTCTTCAGCCAGCTGCTGGTCTTATCATGGGTTCAGGGGTTGCTTTACAGTTACTTTTCCTCCATGTAAAGTACCAGAGTATTGCTTTGCTAACCCTAGGTTCCTTATGTTCATGGGCAATTTTATTTTATTTTGTACAGGTGCTTAACTTGCGAGGCTATGACATAAATACAACGGGAGGCATTTATCTCTCATTTTTTGTTTACCCTAACGCACTGTGGGTCTCCAGTCGATTGATTAGATCAATCGTGTATTTTAGGGGTTAAACTGTGGTACAGTTGATATATATATATATATATATATGTTTTTTTTATACTTTGCTTGTTCCCCTATTCTTTTCTTTTTCAATTGAAAGGAATTATGGTTTTTTCTTGACCTTTACTTTCCCTCTTTATTTTTTTTTTAATTTTGTAAAGCTAGTCCTAAGTTGCAATGTCGAAGCGTACAATCAAGATGGGCGTCATGGGACGCTACGGTGCCCGCTATGGTGCGAACCCGAGGAAGCGTGCCAAGAAGCTCGAAATCTCGCAGCACGCGAGGCATTTCTGCTCTTTCTGCGGTAAGTTTGCCTTCCGCCGAAAGGCCGTCGGCATCTGGCGCTGCGATGGCTGCAGCAAGACAATGGCCGGGGGCGCCTACACCCTGAGCACGCCTAACAACAGCACCGTCCGATCTACTGTGCGTCGCCTTCGTGAACTGAAGTAGGGTTAGCAAAGGAGAGAGCTTTTTTTTTTAATTTTCTCTGTGTTCATTTTTTTTTTCTATTTCTAAATTCTCTTGTTTTTTTTATATGTTTACAGCGATAACATTTTCGCAATTTGTCGTGATATTCATGTACATGGGGTTTTTCATTGTGTCTACTACTATCCTTTGCTCTTTTTTTTTCTTAGTTTTCATTTGCTGTTGTCGTTGTTATTAGATTATAATGTTTTCTTCCAAATCCGAGTATGACAGAGGTGTCAACACCTTTAGCCCTGAAGGGCGAATTTTTCAAATTGAGTACGCCATTGAGGCGATCAAGTTGGGCAGCACAAGTCTTGGAATTCAGACTCCTGAGGCGGTCATTATTGCTGCTGAAAAACGAATTCCTTCCACACTGGTTGATCCCTCCAGCATGAATAAGATTCTAGAGATTGACTATCACATTGGTACTGTATTAAGTGGCATGGTGGCAGATGCACGAATTCTTGTTGAGCATGCTCGTGTGGAAGCTCAAAATCATCGTTTTACTTATGATGAACCTATGTGTGTTGAGTCATGTGCATTGGCTGCGTGCGATTTATCTATCCAGTTTGGGGAAAGTGGAGGGCGGAAGAAACTTATGTCCAGGCCGTTTGGTGTCTCTTTGCTTATTGCTGGCGTTGATGAAAACGGCCCACAACTCTGGCAAACTGATCCTAGCGGGACCTACACTCGCTACGATGCTCAGGCAATCGGCGCTGGGGCTGAAGCAGCACAAACCGTTTTCAGTGAACGTTATCACCGCAATATGACTGTTGAAGAAGCAGAAAACCTTGCTGTACAGATACTGAAACAAGTTATGGAAGAAGAACTAACAAAAAACAATATTGAGATTGCTATTGTCTCTGCCTCTACGGGAAAACTGAAAATATATGATCAGGTACGAATCCAAAGCATCATTGATCGTCAGACAGAAAATTAGAAAGATGAAGGAAGTGAAAAAAAGAGGCAAAAAAAAAAAAACAAAGAAAAGAAAAAGAAAGGAAACACAGCTAATCAACGCCATGGTCCCTTTCTCTCGTTCTTATAGGATTTGGGATGTGATGGATGTTTTTTATTTTATTTTGTTGCTGTTTCTTTGTTTTGTTTTATTCTTTATCTTTACGCATTTACTATTCTTTACAAATTTCTCATGCACTCTATATATAGGTATTTTTTCTATTTTTGTGCCCTGCAATAGATTAAAAAAAGAAATATAATATTAAGCCATTTAAGTAACATGAGTATAAAAACGACCTCTCCACCGGAAGGAAGTGAATTTCAGCAACGGGTAGAGAATGACGAAACAGAAAGGGTAAAACGTGTTTCAAGTGCTGTAAAGTTTCTTCACGACCCACGAGTTCGACTCACACCGACCGCCAATAAGGTGCAATTCCTCAAGTCCAAGGGTATGACGGTTGATGAGGTGTGTGAAGCTTTTGGAAAGGCTGGACAGTCAAATTTAATTGAAGAAGTCAAAAGAATAATGAGTCAACAACCATCTGTTCCTTCTCTATGGAATACTGGGAATTCACAGGCGCCTTCAAGGTATGAGGTTGGGAATGCGACTAATTTGCCGCATCAGAACTCTCTCTCAACTCATGTAGGACCACTTTATGCTCCGCAACCACCTCCGTTTCCCCTAATACATTATGAAACAAAAGAAACA
Source organism: Trypanosoma melophagium (assembly GCF_022059095.1). Lineage (NCBI taxonomy): Eukaryota > Euglenozoa > Kinetoplastea > Trypanosomatida > Trypanosomatidae > Trypanosoma > Trypanosoma melophagium. The sequence goes on along the minus strand of NW_027125155.1, from coordinate 559,718 downwards.
GATTGGAGGGATTATGTCATTGGTATTGGAGCTGCATTGATTGGTGGTTTTGCTGCATTCAAGGCATTTCAAATCTACTCACCTTATGAAATGCGACGTAAGGATGAGAAGATAAGGTCAAATCATAGATATGAAGCCGGTTTACGACGCAAAAGGGGAGGAAAACGTCTTTCTTCGGAGAGCGATGTTGAGTATTCGAAGCCATCCCGTGATTTGGCAACGGTTCCTGTACCTACAACTCCCGTACCAAATGCCCCAAGTACAGGTGGTAATCAGGAAGAAGTTGTTAAGCTACGAGCAGAGCTAAAGGAAACTCAGGATGCTCTAGAAAAGGAGAAAAAAAGCAAAGCGGAACTTTCAGTTACTCTTGGAAAGCTTCGGGGCCAGTTAAATACTCAATCAAGAACAAACGAGAAGCACGAATTAAAAATCAAAAGTTTGCAAGAAGAAATTGAGAGGTTGAATAAAGAAAGTTGTAATGAAAATGAAGTGAATAAAACAGTCGATGATGTTGCGTGTGCAACAAACATTCCCCAGACAAATGAGGATGTTGAGAAGAGTCCAACTCTTCTTAGACCACCAACACCTCCTTCCACTGACCCAAGTTGTGTGGAGCCACAGCAAAATTCACTACCTATTTTGCATGCGACGGATTTTGATGATGGCAATTAGACATTCTTTTAAAAGAATCGTCTCTTGTTATGAAGTGAAATAGAGCAGAAATTGCTCTCTGTTGTTTTGGTATTATTCTTTTATTATTATTATTATTATTATTATTATTATTATTATTATTATTATTATTATTATTATTATTATTATTATTATTATTATTATTATTAGAGCTGCCTCATTTTGTGGGGCTAAAAAAAATACTTGTTGTAAAGTCTTGACAGTGCCTACTCCTCTCTTTTTTAAAAAATATTATTCTTATTTTAGAGACACACAAGATGTCAGATCAGGTGACGCATAGGGAAAGTATTCATTTTACATCCTCTGCGAAACATCATACTGACGAGAAAAGCGAAGTTGGAGAGAATAACGATGATTATGATGATGAAGATAACTGTGCTCATTATAAAAATGCGAAACTAGGTATAAAAAGGTTTTCTTTGCTAGATACTACTTCGGAAAGCAGTGAGGCTGCACACACACATGATGAAAAACCTGATGAGTCTGCCCCAAGGAATATGAGAGGTTCTTGTGATGAAAGTTTACCACGTTCATTTATAAGAGAGCCTTCTTGTGTCTCATTGTCGATGACGTCAGAGATTGTTCCATCTCTCTCCACTCGAGCAAATGAGGTGCCTCCTGAGTCAACACAAGGTTTAATAGAAAAATCCTACTCGCCAAATGTTATACATACCTTTGGTACGTCCCAGGCTCCTCACGATATGCAGGAGGAAGAATTGGAACACGTGTTTCAAGCATTCTCTACAATCCCAACTCACACCGTATCAAATGGGATTGAGAGTGAAAACATGGAAGTAACTGTTTCCAAGTCTTTCCATGATAATGCCCCTGATAATAGAGGAACTTCTGTATACTCTGAACGAATACGGAAGCGGCGTAAGAACCCTTTAGCGGATTTATATTATAGAGGTATTAAGAGAAAGAAGAAGTTAGACGAGAATCTAGAAGCTATTAGAGAGGCTCAGACCAGAGACCTTGAAAATTGTACGTTTAAACCAATTATAACAAAACGAGGTAGATTAATTCGTCACTGTAGTACTCGCTCTGGATACTACAAACATAACACACAACTCCGTCAACGACTTCTTCTTGAAGCCTGGAGATCTGAGACTACCGAGGAATGCCGTCCAATTCCCGTGATTTCCAAAGGTTCCGAAAATATAGTTCGTCGTGTTAGAGGAGGAAGTGCTCCAGTTCTTCCAGCGAGTGAACGATTGTACTTGGACTCCGCACGTCGTCAATGTAGAATAGGGGAAGAAGATACAACGCAAAAAAAACCTGTAGTTGTGCGAACTCTAGATGATGTTAAAGCACATGTTGATGGTCTTTACTTATATGAAGAGAGACGTAAGCTTGCATTGCAAAAACTACGTGAAGAGATGGAAAAAAGCACTTCTCAGGAATCACTTCATGTTAATACAAAGGACGTGGTAAAACGACTAACACAAGATCGTGCAAAAGCTAAATATGATCCTCTAGAGAAAGGAGATGTAAGTTTTAAACCCAAGCTTAGCTCAACAACAAATGCATTAATTCTCTGCGCTAGAAGGCGAAGACTAGAGAAGTGGTACCATTTTTGGTGCAAGCACGAAAACTCAAAAGAATTACCACAGTGTGCCATTTTTGAAAAAATTCGTGATGCTCTGCAAGGTAAAACTTTTCCGGATGGACTTTCTCTAGATATTTTTTGTAATACTCTAGAAAAGTTTGAGAAGATTCACGGAACTCAGTTGTGGCATTCAATTTTGCCTCCTTCAGAGCCGTACTTAAATAAAGAATTAACTTTTGCACCGAAAATAAATCCTTACAAAAGAGAAGAGTCCTCCTCTTCAATACATCAAAGATTGTTTCAAGTGGCCAAAACAAAACAGATAACCTCAAAAAGGAAAGAGCAGATGCAACGAGAGGCGGAGTTTTTAGCAGAGGAAAAGCGAAGAAAAAAACTTCAAGTATGGTCTGCTCGAAATTCAAAAGTAAAAGAAAGGACTGAAAATGTTGATGTTAAAATGTCACTAACACCTTTTCTGCGTCGTGAACTCGCTCAAAATGCCGATTTCTCCTGTGGAGTTGGATCACCGTCATTGTCACAGCTCTCTTCTTCCTCTTCTTCCTTTTCTTCTGGACAAATAGAAACTACTTTTACTACTAAATCTGTGCCTGAGAAATGTGCTTTCTTGAAACTTTTAAATGCTGCAGATGATTTGCGTAATTTAATAGATGAACCAAATGAAATAGACATTCACTACTCCCCATCTCCTCCCTCTAATTTGGATAGTTTACAGGTTGAGATAAACCCGCAACCGCACTCCTTTACTTCGACGGTTGAAATTGCGATTGAGGTAGAAACAGACTCTGCCGTACTTTCAGTTTTGCCGCCAAAGCAAAAGAAACCTCAACGCTTAACTGATATACAGGTATCAACTGACATCTTGCTTGAATGTGCTCTGAGTCGCCGAACTTGGTCTGCAGATGTGTCAACGCGAAAGCAGCAAGAGTGCGAAAATAGACGCCGTCTTAAAGAAGTAGGTAAAGTGCTCTACCAGATGATGTGACCTGTTTTTTTTTTCTTTTGTGGTTCCTTCTTCTTTGTAATGTGCGTTTATATTTTTGTGTGTATATGTGTTGGGGCGTTAGGGAAGAATGCTTTGAGTTTATGTGGGTATGTTGGAAGGTAGTTCATTTGACCGTTAAAGGGTGAGTGTGTGACATCGTAGGGTATGTCATCGTTAAAGATAAGAAACAATACCTTTTTTTTTTCCCCCTTTGTTTTGCTTATTATTGTGACTTATTTATGAGAAAAACGGGAAAGAAAAAGGAAGGATGGTCACTGTAACAGAAATGGAGACTCGGATTCGTTCAAATCTGGAGCCAATCTCTTGTGAAGTTACTGTATTGAGCGAAGAGGATAACAAATATAGTGTGGCTATAGTGTCCAATAAATTTAAGGATCTCCCACTTATTAAACGGCATCGTATGGTAAATGATCTTTTTAAAGATGAATTGTTATCAGGGGAAATTCATGCATTGACAATATCAGCAGATCCCCCTAAATGAGAATCACGGATCAATTAATAACTCTGAATTTACAATATTTGAACCGTTTTTCTTTTCTTATTCTTTTGTTTATCTCAAAGGGAATTGAGTTATCCATGGATGGAGTGTCGTTTTTGTTGTCTCGAAACAAAACTTGAGGAGGTGGACGGGTTCAAGGCCTGCAGCCGTTGTGTCGGAAAAATTGTTCCTTTCTGTAGGGCAGTAGTGCGTCAGGTGATAAGCGAGTTACCTGGAAAAGGTTGGGATGTGAAGGTTATTGCAGATGAAGAGGACTGGCTAGATGCTCTGTCATTAGTAGTAAAGAATAGATCCGAACTTTGCGACGAGGGAAGGAAAGCTATTGTATTTGCGATTTGTTGCAAAAAAGAAGACATTACCACCTTCACTTTAGTGGATAGATTGTCAGTTCTTGCGGCGACAAGTGCAGCACTCTCACGCGTTCTTACTTCTCCGAAACAGCCTGCACGACGTGGGGGCCATTAACAGGGTTTATTAAACATAGTGGTACTTGTTTTTTTTTTTTTTGTAATCTTGTTAAATTACCCTTTTCCATGAAGACAAGGGGTTCTAAAACTTGTTCTCTTATTCTCTCTCTTTTATTCCTTTTTGTTTCATGTGCTTTTTTTCATTCTTTTCATTTCTTTTTTTTCTTTTTCTGTCGTAGCGAAGGAACTCAGGATGGTGAAGCCATTTGTCCCAAAGAGCGTTGTGAAGAAGCGCACGAAGAAGTTCACACGCCACAAGTGTGAGGCCTTCCCGCAGCTTAGCAGCAGCTGGCGCAAGCCAAGAGGTGAGGACTCGCCGGTCCGCCGCCGCTACAAGGGACAGAAGGCAATGCCCAACAAGGGTTATGGTAGCGACCGCCAGACAAAGTACATCACCCCATCGGGCTTCAAGAACTTCCCTGTAAACAATGTGCAGGACCTCTACATGCTGCTTATGCAGAACCGCAAGTACGCTGGTGTGATCTCCCACACTGTGGGCGCCAAGTTGCGCAAGGCTATTGTGCGCAAGGCCCATGAACTTGATGTGCGCCTGATCAACGGTAACGCCAAGCTCCGTCGTGTGGAGAACCACTGAGTTTCTTTCATGTTTTGATTTATTTTTTTATTAAGAAAACAAACTCTTCTTGGATACCCAATCATTTAAAAAAAAGCAATATGCTGATATTTACTTTGAGTCTTTTTTGTTTTTATTTTTATCGGAACAAAATGTGAGGTTTTTCTTTTCTTTTTCCTTTCTTTCGAATTTCTTCCATTCCTTGAAAAAAAAAAAAACGTGAAACGAATTATTCTCTTGGTTATCTAGATTGCGTCAAGTAAGAAGGATGCCCTTCGCTGATCACAAAAAGTACAAAATCCAGCGTGAGGATTTGCCCGCTATTCCTCACTTCAGTGACTTCAACGAACCACGTTTCTGCGGTACCAACAATAAGCAAAAGAATGGTATTCTAGCTTATTACCAGTGGCTCCACTGCATCGGTAACTGGGGAGAGGAGCATTCGATGTGTAAGAAGATGCGGTGGTATGTGGAACGACTAATGCATGAGTCCTGGCTTGAGAAGTGGGAGGAAAAACGTGCTCTAGGACACTTCGATCATGTTATTCTTTACGGTTTGAAGCCCTGGAAGGAGTTTGAGCCTTTGTACCAGCCCGTGAAAACGAACCGAAAGGGCGCCTATGAATTCTGGTTGGACCGTGATTTCGAGCCTCTCTATGATCCTGATGCAGTTGATTTTCGTGAGAAGGCCCCTATCCTTCACGATGTATTTGTGAAGGGCAAAAAGCCTGTCTATGACGAGTAATGAAGTAGTAGTAGGATGGCACTAGGTAGGGTTATGTGTTTTATTTCAGTGGCGTTATGTAGGACGGGTTTTTTTTATATATTCGTTTCTTATTTCAGTAGGATGGGTGTGTCGTTGGGACTTTTTGCCCTTGAATGAAAGTTTTTTGACTTGCGTGTTCTCAAGTATACACAGTGGAACTAAGAAAAAAAAAATACGCAAGAAAGGAATGAAGTGGAATGAATGTAAAATATTGGTTTCTATTTCCCCTTCTCTTTTTTTGTTTTCTAGGATAATCACTAAGAAAAAGTTCAGGTTTCTATTATTATTGTTATTATTATTAATATTATTGTCCTTTTCCTGTTCTTATGTCTGACTCATCGTACGGTCTCACGACGTTCAGTCCCTCGGGAAGACTTGTGCAGATTGAATATGCGACAACAGCTGCTGGTAAGGGCACAACTGCACTTGGGGTTAAAGCTATGGATGGTGTTGTTATTGCTGCAGAAAAAAAGACCACAACACCTCTTGCAGAATCTTCTACAGTACAAAAAGTCTTTGTGCTAGACGAGCACGTCGGTTGCACATACAGTGGCATTGGTCCTGATTGCCGTGTGCTGGTTGATGCTGCCAGGAAGGCTTGTCAAAGGTACCGCTTGACTTACCATGAACCGATGCCGGTCAGCCAATTGGTACGTCGGATTGGTTCTATTTACCAAGAGTTTACGCAGTCTGGTGGGGTTAGGCCCTTTGGCTGCTCACTTCTTGTTGCCGGAGTGGATGACCGCGGCTACCATCTTTACCAGGTAGACCCTAGTGGGACATTTTGGGCGTGGAAAGCCACATCAATCGGTAAGGGAAGTTCTGACGCCAAAACCTTTTTGGAGAAACGCTACACAAATGAAATGGAAATAGAGGATGCAGTGCATACAGCTCTTCTGACCTTGAAGGAGGGGTTCGATGGTAAAATGACTGCCGAAAACACACAGGTAGGACGCGTGAGTGAGGGAAAGTTTGAACTGCTTACAACTGAGCAACTGAAGGATTACTTGGACCAGATTTAATTTACATGAGAAGAATTTCATGTAATTCTCTCTGCGTCCATCATATCTTCTGTTTTATGGGGATTTTTCTCTCTTAAATGAAAGGAAAAAAAAAGAACCAAATCAAACCCAAGAAAAAAGAAAAAGACTACTCAATTATGCTATATTGGATGAATGTTCTGTCGAGAAATAACTCGGTAATGCAAATATAGATTTATACTTTTCACTGTTTTTAAGCTTTTCTTTCTTTGTGTTTTTTTTTGTCATTTTTTTCTGTTTTTTTTTTCTTATGGCGTTCTTTTTTTTTTTATTTTTTGCTACCCTAGCGGAAAACAGGATGATTCAAAGAACACCTGCACTGAGGGTGTTTTTTGATGATATGCAGCACTTAAAGAGAAAGTTACGAGTACGCTGCGCCCTGGACTGCAGCCATAAGAACGTTCTCACGAAGAAGGAATTTATTGCATTATGTACAACGAATCCGTACACGCCCCCGGGTGAGCGAATGACGCTCTCTGAAGCATCAGACTATCTGGAAAAGCTTCATCGGGCACGGGAGGTTATTGTATTACGTGATTTTGTCTATACCAACCCTTCTGAAGTAGTGAATACTGTTTATATGATGTTACGTCTTCCTACTCTTCGACCAGAAATCCCTGCTTGTGTGAAAAAGCATACTTCCGAGAATAAATATATTGCTGATACTTTTGTGCAAGAGGAAGTAACACGTCGCCGGAATTTTTGGGCTACTGTTTCTCTTCTTAGTGGAATTCAAATGAGTTTCCTGGCATATCTAACTTTCATTGTCTATGATTGGGACGTGATGGAACCTGTTTGCTATTTTATAACTACTTTTACTGCGTTATGTGTTTATGCCTATTCTCTTCTCTTTCGTCGAGAGTGCACTTTTCATTCTGTAGAAAATCAGTTATTTGCTTCTAATGCAGCATTGAAAGTTAATTACTCTCCTAATGTGATACAATTATGGTCTAACAATTTGATATCATGTGGTAGGGATAGTCATTTAAAGTGTTCTCCCTCTGATGCTGCAACACTGCTTCAGAATCTCAACGGTAGTGATGCCTCTTCTGCCCACGATGTCAGAGAAAGCAAGAATGAAGGAAACAACATCTACATGAATAAAAAATGATGATCTTGAGTGTAGAAGCTAAAATCATCATCCTTCGCCCAACTGTCAAGTATCGTTTTTTTTTTTTTGTTTGTTGTTGCCAAATTTTCTTTTTAGATGTCTTAATTTAGTAGTATTTATCTGCTTATATTGTCTCTTGCTTGAATGTGTACCTCTGTTTTGTATGTTTTTTTTTTTTTAATGTTTTTATTTATTTTTTATTTTATTTTTTTACCCCTAAGAGCTCTTGTTGTGCTTTCATAGAACATGTGGACTGTGCACGACGATGAATATAAAACTGCAGAGTTAAATATTACAGGGCTTCTGCAAAAGGGTTTGAATGAAGATGAAGACAAGACAACGAAACCAATCGGCATTTACACCAAATGTTCACAGGTTTTTGCCACGCCTTCTGTGACTCCAACCGACAACACACCATTGAATATTCACAAACATAATCCTAATACCTCGTGGACTCGTGCCCACACACCCATTAGTTCTCCTATTCCAAATGGTTTGTTTAGCCAACCACAAGGTGCCTCACCTCCTCAATTGAGTGTTATGCGTGTTGATGCCCCTCCGTTTGAGCCTTCACCAAATTGTGTCGCAGCCACCATACCTTACGCTGCCCCATCACCATTGAGTAAACGGGGGATGACTCCTACACATATACAACGTGCCAACGCTTCTGAAAATCGCAATTTGTCTCTGATGTTATCAATGGAAGATGTAACAGGGAGAGAAAAGGAGAGAGGAGGATCCCATTACGTGGATTGGAATAGCCACCCTGTAAATCCATATCATCCGAATGTTGTGGGTCGTGCCTATGGGGGTTGCGTCACTGCTGAAAGCCTACGGGGTACCGTTTATGAAACGGCAAAGGATCAACATGGATGCCGATTTCTTCAGCGTTTATTGGGAGAACCAGGAGGAGATGGAGAAATTGCACGTGTCATTATGAATGAAATTGTTCCTCACGTTGCAGAGTTAATGACAGATCAGTATGCCAATTTTCTTGTTCAGAAACTTTTTGATATTATGCCTCATGATGTGCGATACAACGTTGCCCGTGTTGCGGCTCCACAGATCACTGTTATAGCACTAACTCCGCACGGTACTTTCAGCGTACAGAAAATGGTTGAAACAATTGCCACACGGGAAGAGATGGAGATTCTGCGTGAGGCTCTATCAAAGGATGTTGTTCGCTTGGTAAAAGATGCCCATGGTAATCATGTTATTCAGAAGGTGCTACAACGATTTAATCATAATGATAAGGAGTTTATCTACGCTGCGGTAGCCGCGGATTGTGTAACCATTGCAAAAAATAAGCAGGGTTGCTGTGTTCTTCAGCGTTGTCTCGAACATGCATCCAATTCACAGAGGACCGCTCTGGTGGAGCGTATTTTAAGCTGCTGCTTGCAGATAGCTGAAGATCCCTTTGGGAACTATGTTCTACAGTATGTACTGGATTCTAAAGACAGTAAAGCAACGGATACCATTGCAATCGCGTTCCTTCCGCACTTAGTACAACTCTGTATGAATAAGTTTAGCTCCAACGTTATGGAGAAGGTGCTTCGTGGGGCATCACAGCCAGTGCAGGATATGTACGTAGAAACCATGTGCTCTCAGGAAGTTGTTTCTCGACTCATTCAGGACGATTTTGGTAACTATGTGCTTCAAACTGCACTCACTATTTGCTCACCCGCACAGGCTGAGACGCTTGTTTCCGTTGTCCGTCCCCTTATGCCCAGCATTAGGAATGCCCCGTACGCGAAGAAGTTGGAAGGGAAGATTGAGGGAATTATCCAGCGAACTGCCAACGGCCGCCAGGCCGCCGTGGAGTACGACAGCAGCCGCCCACACGACGCACACGGGACAAAGTATGATGTTGTGCAGCCCAACCACGAGCGTTATCACAACAGGGAGCCGCATACCGCACCCCACCAGCAGCTCTCTGGTTGAGTTATTTCGTTCTGGGATTTGTATGTCTCTGTGGGTGAACGTAAGAGGTGTTTGTACAGTGTAAGCACAAACAGGAAGAAAAAAATATTGATTTACACACATATATATATATATATATATATATATATATATATAATATATTTATATTATTGTTTAGTTGTACGAATAGGTGAAATAAAAATGAATGAATGAAAAAAAAAAGAAAAAAATTGAGGAAAAAAAGGAAAAAGATATTGAAACTCGCTCTTAGAGAAGAGGAAAAAACCGGAGTTGGAGATAAAGTATTGTATACTCAAGAAATAGGTGCAAAGGGGAAAAATGAAGCGAATTAAGAAAATGAAGATGAACGAAAAAAAAGTAAAGAGCAATGTGAGCAGGAGGAAAAAAAAAGGAAGGGCTTCCTTATTTGCGATGGGAGGGGGGAGGGGGAATCGCCTCAAAACGACTCATGATATCGTTTTTTTTTTCCCCCTTTCTCTATGTGAACTTCACGCGAACTATGCACCACTGGTTGTGGTTGAATAAAAATTTGTAGGAAAAAAAGCGCCACAAAATAGAAAAAAAACTCATGCGGTTTTTTTTTATTAGTTCTAATGCCGTGGCACAAAGTTAAGACTAAGGAAAAAAGAGAGTGATTTAGAGGGTCGGGATGAGTAGTCACTTTAGTGCCGTCGCGTAAGAAAACAGAGAATAAATATTGAGGAGATTCATCTTTCTTACGGGGATCACTTTGTATTTACGTGTTCCGACGGATGATGAGAAGAGAATTTTTTTTTTTCAATGTTCCATTCTCCTCCTTTTTGTATTATTTCTCTTTTTGGCTTACTCACTCTCATTTTCTCTCTTTATTTTTGTGTCTCTGTGTGAAACACGGCGTTAAACTGCGCTTGCGGTTGTCTCAGAATGCAGAAGACATTCATCTTAACGGGTGCCTTTGTGAATTATGCCAAATGGCAACTCACTGTAGATTTCCCTTTCTGCTCTGCAATCGATGAGGTTAGGTAAACGAGACGCATCTGGATTCTTTTTATTTTTATTTTATTGGCCATAATCCTTGGTGTTTTCATTCTTGTGGAGTTACATTGATGACGACTTTTACATTGCGTGATTCTTCAATATATATATATATATATATATATATATATTGACTGATTTGCAATGAATGAGTTTTTCCACCACGTTAGTAGTTAAGCGATACCGCCTGACAGCTTCATCACTGCCCGTTGCTAACAATGGGAGTATTTAGAGCTGTCTTGGAGGACGCAGGTCCCCGTTGTTTTTTTTTTTTACCTCATTATTCCATAAGCCTCTCCCATTAACTCTCTCTATCTCTGTAGATATATATACGTCTGTGTGTGTTTTTGTACTGAGTGGGATCAGACTCTTCCTGAAAGTCGCAACAAAAACTGTTTCGTGATTTTCTGCACTTGGATTTCTTTTTTACTTCTTTACCCTAGGTAATAGGATTCTCTGATAGCATATATATATATATATATATATATATATTAAGGAAAAGAGTATTTACATTGACATATGCACGCTTTTTCCTTGATGGGTTACTCTCTTCACTTCTGAGAAAACCCCGTTCTTTACTTCTTAAAGGAACTGTTTCTATTTCTCTTGTTTTTGAGAGTGGCGGTGGAGATTTGGCGTCGATTCTGAAGATTATTTGATTATCTAACACCGGTGAAATGAATATCCTTAGTGGTATTTATGGCAATAATTGCATCATATATATGTATTGGTATTTGCTGTTGAACTATGTGTTATTTTTCAGATAAAAGTAAGAATTTCGTGTTTTACTTTGTAATGAAATCATTAGACATTGCTAAATGTAGATGCAGCTCTGGATTTAAGCCAAAAAATAAAATATTAATTTTTGGTGTTTTTCTGCTGACTGCTTACCTGCTTCTGTATCACAGATCTTTTTTTGTTTTCTTTGAGAGTTTGCAACTTCCATATGTTATTTATGAATCTTGATATTGATAGTCTTCTTCATTCTTGACATAGTATGAAAAAAACGGAGAATGAAGCGATGATGTGGACATCAACTCGCGTTGAAAAAAATTTAGATGGTATTGACAAGTGACACAAGAGAAATGGTGCCGATCGTGTGTTACAGTTACAGAAGGAAAATGAAACGCTAAGGAACGAGATATTGAAAACACAAAAAACTCACAAAAAAGCCATAAATGACATTTCTGTGAAGGGTAGTGAAATGGAGCAGTTAATGCGGCAGCTTCTAGATGAAAGATCTCGTTTGGTAGAAGAGTTGTCACAGACGCGAAAGTATAGAGACGTGCAAGTAAAGGAAACTAATTCTAAAACCACAATGACTGTTTCTTTTCCAAGAAAAGATGGAATTGTTCAGGTAAATTTACAACGAGACACATAAATATGAACAGTCTGCTCAAACACTCAACGACTCCTATTTTCTAATATCACCTAGATGTTCAAAAAGTAACTTGGGAGGAGTTTTACAGAGAAATTCCACATTATCTCCTGATCTAATTCTAGAACCTCTTGTAGGCAATCGAGAGGATGCGAATTCTATATACTGTAAAAAAGGATCAGAGGCTCTTGCTCTAGCCATAAACGCTTCGGATGTGTCTATTGAAAATCTAAAGTTGCATGTGTATACAACGGATTGGGTGTTTGTGTGTATCAATATGAATGGATGGTGGGATTGGCAAAGTCAAACACAAGAAGAACTAAGTAAAGCTACTAAAATTGTTCGGGGGTTTGGCTCTGATTATTGTCCTTTATTATGGTGTGCAGCATTGGCTTCTGTACTTATAAAATTAGATTCGTATCGTACAATGACCCTGGGTGATCTTCTTGTGTCAGCTTGTGGATATTATTTGAGACCGGAATTATCACTTACTTCAACTTCTCTTACTCAATTAACAAAACTCTTGGAGTTTGGGCCGGGTTGTTTTCTTATTTTTTTTTTTTTTTTTTTTTGCAACGAGGGTTATAGTTTTATAACGATATGGCATTAGTGTCAGCAGTTTCTTATATTAGGGATAAAGTGGTATTTTACGTTGTAAGGGATGTTTCTGATGTGGAATATTATACAAACGATGATGGAAGAAATTCTACCTGCAAGTTAATTGGGGAATGGCAGTCAAGTGTGCAATTATTAGATCAATTTGATGTGTTTCAAACAGTTGAATGCTTTTCTGCTGAGAAACACTCTGAAATTCGTTGGATAGATACTGTAAAAAATCACTATGTGTCTGTGCAGGTAGTGCTTCATGGTGAATCACCAAAAGTGGAGGAAATGGTTCATGCAGGACTTCTGGATGTTATAAATTATTCCTGGTATTCATTAAAAATTGTTTCACAGAATGAAAAAACATTTACATTATACTGTCCTTTACCGGAGTGTGTTGAAAATGCTGTCCTTGTTTTAAACATTGATCTGAATGTTGTTCGTCGTCTGGACTTTCTGCGAGTGTCTAGGGATGATGGTTTATTTGCAGAAAAAGAACACGCAATGATCGTACAAGTTAATGGACAGGGGATGTACACTAGTCATGCTGTACTTACCTTGGCCTTGGAACAAGTAGCACTTCAAATGGAGGAAGAAGAAGAGCAGAATAATAATAATAATAATAATAATAATAATAATAATAATAAGAATGAAGAGGAGGAGAAGGGGAATGTTTATCAAGGCTTACATGATATCCGAATTGATAGAACTATTTCTTCTGAACACGGTTCCAATTTGGTTAATACAACTGATGATGATTGTGGATACTCTGTTGATAATCCAGTAGAAACACATTCTTACCAAAGAGACGACTATTCTTGTATAGAAATATTTTTATCATTGTTTCATTCTTTATTCATGTCCCGCATGGACCTTATGATGGACTACGTGAATACAGTTGAATCTGCTTTGGTTTTTTCATTGCTATCACCCTCCCCTCCAGATAAAACACTCATGAGTCACTTTCTGTTCCCAGCCTTACACGCCAACATGGTACGACGAGGTATCAATCCCTGTGCTTTGAAGAGCAGAAATAATTTCATCAGTACATCACTTTCAACTGCCGCTTCTGAGCTTGATGCCGTAAGAGAGAATCGCACCGTGTCACTCAACGAGAACGCCGCCCTTCGGGAGGAACTCATACAGTCTTTACTTGAACTTGACTAACTGCGTCAGGATTCAAAAGATAAAGATACCATCATAGAGGAGGTAAAATTGCATTGCTGAGTTGGAACAGCGACTCTGTGGTGCTACCAGAGACTTCACTGAGCTCCACTACGCCTTTGAACACATGCAAGAGGAACACCATTTGGAGTTGCTTAAGAAGACACTTCTTTTTCGTGCAACACAAGAGGGAAGGAAAAGGGTCAAAAGTCATACGAAAAATTCTTCTTCGTCCCCGTCTCCACTCCCGGGTGACGGATTATCGTGGTAGGAGATTCATTGCCTTTATTATTTATTATTTATTCTTTTATTTTATTTTTTCTCACGTTTTATTCTTTCTTATACACATAATACTAACTATAATGTCATCAACCTTTACTCTACTTGCTCCCCCGTCTATCCACTTTTTCCTACAAACTTTTTTTCTCGTATTTCTCTTTTCTACCTTTATTTATCCTCTTCTTTATTCATTATGGTGGAAGGCAATAAGCTTTATGCCTTCCGTCTCATCTTCTTCAGGTGACAATGTTTTGGGAGTTATTGAGTCCTACTTGCGATCAAATATGGAACAACAACAAGAGTTGATGATGCGAGTAAAATTCTGTGAGTCTAGTATACGGGATCTCCAGGAAACTGTGCAACGTATGATGATGACTGATCTCGGGGGTTTTGCTTCTATACAGAAGATAGAGAGTCCAAAGGCTGCTGTTAGGGGTAATAGTAATAATGATAGTGATAGTGTTAGCGCTCTAGTGACTAAAGAGAATGATGCCGAAAGTGAAGCGGAAAAGATGTGTGATTACTGCTTCAAATTTACTCGCTGCTCTTCTTGTCCGGAGTGTCATCGTGAGTGGTACTGCAGTAGTCCATGTCGGCGTCTGCGAGATCATCTTCACCGTGCCATCTGTCGTCGTCGAAAAGGTAATTACATGATTCGAGATTCTGCTTGATTCCTCTGAGTATGTATGGATATATGAGGTTTCATTATCTCTTCTTAGGGTAGATTGAATGTAATACATACATGTACATATATTGCATCCCTCTTTTTTTTTCGTTTCCGTACATGCTATGCCCTATTTTTTTTTTTTTACAAAAAAAAAAAATAGTTTTGTTATCTTTATTATTATTATTATTATTATTATTATTATTATTATTATTATTATTATTATTATTATTATTATTATTATTATTAATTTTGTTTCCCCCTATCTCTCTGATGTTGGTTTTTCCGCATGCTGCTCGACTTTCTCGGAGCCCGCTTTGTATGTATCTGCTCTTTCCTTGATCTTCTTTATACGCTCGGGTGTTTGTGTTGTGCACTTCTCGCAAATAAAGACTCTGTGCACATGGAAGAGGCACACCGTCTGGCCTCCGCTCTCTCCTCCAATGACATTCTGGAGTCTCGTGATGCACGCCAGCAGTTGGCCCGCTTTATATCACCTGAGCGATTAGTAGAAATGTGGCAGCAGGGACAACAAGACATTGCGGCAGCGCTCCTTGAAGAGGCGGAAAGTGTCGGGAATGACGATGTGTACATGGTTCTTGGCGATGGCTTTAAGAAACTCTTTGATCCCGCTGACACCATATCATCTGCAGAGGAATTTCTTGTACTGGACACAACACACATTGTCGCACGATTTCTTGTGAATGGCATCTCTCATGAGGATCTCAGTAAAGCAGCATTTGTGCGTCCGGCCTTGCTTGCTCTATTGACTGTTGTGCCTTCCACTGTAGCTCCCTCCATTGGTGAACTCTTATCTGCTTCGCTAAAGACGGAGAGAGTTCTGCGACTCTTCGATGAAAATAACCCGGAGTCAAGTGAAAATGAAATACTATGCAGATTTTTACTCACTTATACTGATTTAATTTCTTTCATTACTTCTTCAACAGTTAACGCATTCGATAATGATCCACTTCTTGTCGCGAATTATATGGCTATTAGTGCTATCATTGCTCGACACGAGAAAATACCGATTATTTTGCTTGATAAAGTAGAGAAGACATTTTTGGAAAATAAAGATGAGTTTGTTTTCTGTTTTGTCTGTCGTGCTTGTGCTGTGGCGTTACGCCATCATGAGAGGAATGCTTTGAACTTGGCGGTTTCATGGGTAACAGCGGCAATTAATCGTTTGATGAACTGCAGTCCTGACGCTTATGACGCCATTTATGATCTTCTTGGCGCTGCGAGTACTACATCTACCGGCTGGAGCAGCGTTAAATCTCTTCTTGAAGAAGAAAGAGTAATACATGGATTAACTGTTGCTGCTCTTCGTGCGACAACTCTAAACTTTTTGAGCGTATTGGTACGCTCTCCACATGTTGAAAACTCGTTTTTTAGCCCAACACTCTTGCATGCGGCATGGCGATTACGCAGTGATCCAGATGACAATGTTAGGGAAAAACTGTGGGAATTTTTAAGTGACGGTACTACCCGTGAAAATATTATGGATTCAATGGAGTCACTTTGTGCTTCATTCCTCTGTTCCCCATACCAGGAAACCAATGTGGCTATTCGTGAGTTACAATTAAGTGTTGCTGCTCGCTTAGTAAGACGTAATAGACTTACAGGAGAGGTAATAGAACGACTGCGGCAGTTCCATTCTCGCGGTTTGTATCCTCCTTCCTCTGTTGGTCTGGAGGAAATGTCACGGCACTAGAAATAAGGCCCGGATGTGCGGGATTTTTCTTTTCCTTTTTTTTTCTTGTTTTATTTCCGAGAAATTGTAGAGAAAGAGTGGGAAACAGATCAAACAAAAAAAAATTCAGAACAATACATTCATCCATCCAATATGAGTATGTATGTTATTTACAAAAATAGTAAAGAATAAGATTGATTGGAGTGTGAATAATATCTCTTCTTATTCCCTTTTTTATTATTATTCTACAATTCCTTTATTTTTTTTTTCTTTAATTCTTTTTATTTGTTTTTTTTTTCTTCTTATACAGGGGGTTTAAAGTTCGGAGAGTGAGTGTAATACTGTGTTTAGGTCTAAGAGGGAAGAAGTAAATGTCTCTGCGGGAACGTGCTGTGGTGCTTGTGGACGGACCTGCCTTAGTATACCGTTGGTACCACCGCTGGACGTACACTAGTAAAAAGACCCCAATAGATGTAAAACGGTTTACCATCACAAATGCCCGGTACGTCATTGCCACAGCTCACAGTTTTGATCCCAGTCATCTTGCGCAGCACTTACTCTCACCTCAGGTGGAGTATGCCCACACCCCAAAGCATAACAAAATTATTATATGCTTCGATCAAGGTGATGGTGGTCGACGTGAGATCTTTCCAAAGTATAAGGAAGGCCGTGCACAGCGTGAACTAGGCCCGGAAATTTCAATAATAAAAAAAGTTGCAACAAAAGTATTTATGGGAGAACCAAAAAATACCCTTATGATCATTCCAGACTTTGATCCTAAATTAAAGAGTGTAAACGCAGAGGCAGATGACATGATTGCTACATTAGCGTTACACAACCAGCGACTTAAAATACCCACTGTTGTTATGTCGCACGACTACGATCTCTATCAGCTTATCGACGAAGCAAACAAGTCTTATCATTACGACATACGCACCAAACATCTTGTTTCTGAAAAAAACGTCATTGAACGTTTAGGTGTACACCCAAAACTTGTACGTGATTACAAGTGTCTTGCAGGTGACGCTACAGATAACATTCCAGGAGTAAAGGGTATCGGTAAGACTCGTGCACTACAACTTTTAAAGAAATATGGCGATTTAGACGGAGTTCTTACAAAGGGTGTTAAGAAACAAAGTGACCGCGTTGGTGATTTGCTGCGTGCTGGCTCCGCTGATGCAGAGCTTTCCCGACGATTGGTAGATCTCCGAGTTTGCCCCAAAGTACTACAGTCATGTGAGTCGTTTATGAAACTATAGCTAGTCTGGTTCTAGTACAATAAGAACAACAACAACAACAACTAGAACTACTACTACTTCTTCTTATTTTGCTACTACCATTGATAGTGGTAACTATAGAAGGGGAGGAGAAAATTGTGTTTAGTAACCCCATAGATTCATTTACTTATTTTTTTCGTTTTATTTATGTTCTCTCTCCTTCTTCTTTTGCGTGACATTTTCACTGTGTTTGTGTTAGATTCCTGTATAAAATACAGTTGTGAGGAAGGAACGAAGATGACGGGAAGTTTTTTTTTTCTTTTTCTTTATAAAATAAAATATAGAAATGACAGCGAGCATGGGAAGGTCTAGAATGTAAACAAAAAAAGAGGAAAAAGAGAAAGCACAAAGGTAAAAGAAAACAAGAGCATGAATAAAAATAAAGAAAACTTGAAAGAACGAATTATACTAGAAACAATGGCAAGAATCAAAGATCTCTCAAAGAAAGAAATATATACAATTTTTTTTTTTCTTTGGAGGCTTGAATGTGTTGCTGAGTCGAGTTTTTGCGTTGAGTTTCGGTGCTTTCCCTGTCCCTCTTTTTTGACATGGACTCGCTCGAATCGCGTTCCAGAAGCGAATCAGGAGAAAACAAGAGAAGAGTGAAGGAAAAAGGGGGAAAAAACAGAAAACAAGGGATGCATTAATGTTTCCTTTTTGTTTTCTTTTTTTCATCATGCAATAAGTGTGTCAATGGATATCATTTATGCGTGAGGGAGAATGATGATAGTGGTGGGGGTGATTAGAGTGTCGTGCGGATGTTTTTTTCTTAATGAATATGTTTTCTTTTCTTTTTTTTTCTTCTCTTCTGTGTCTTCTAACTCTGAGAGGCGGGACCAACAAAGGAAGGAAAAAAGAAAAAGAGAAGAAAACATTAAAAAAATCGAAGGGAAGAAGAAGCAGAAAAAAAAAGTGAAAATAAGAGGAATTCAAGGAA
Organism: Trypanosoma melophagium; assembly: GCF_022059095.1. Classification (NCBI taxonomy): domain Eukaryota; phylum Euglenozoa; class Kinetoplastea; order Trypanosomatida; family Trypanosomatidae; genus Trypanosoma; species Trypanosoma melophagium. Next base: position 541,048 of record NW_027125155.1, on the reverse strand, counting down.
AGTACAGAACAAACATCAGGAAAAAGAAAAAAAAGGAAAAAAAAAAAGAAATCAGTAAAAAAAGTAGAAGGATGCCTCCAGTACTTTCTCCTGCAGATCATATCAAGGCGAAAGAGTTCACTGCCTTTCTCAAGCATCTTGGTTTTTCCCAGTGCCTACAGCAGTTTGTGGAGCAATGGCGGGTGTTAGTAAAGCAGCAGGATGTGGGTAGATCGATACGAGAAAAGAAGAGCCACAAGTCTGATCGCTTGTCTGTTTCCTCCACTCGTTCCCGCAAGAGTTCTTCGTCGAGTCCGCCCCCACTGCAGGTGTTGCACTCAAAACACCGCGTGGTGACGTCCGTTGGCGTGGAAGAGGACTTGTGGTCTTTGAAAGGCGAGAATCACAGTGCACCGGATTTTGCTGACGGTGCGGGAACTCCACTGGAGGTGTACAAGACGCTACAGAGTCGTGGAGCAGTGCACTTTGTCCCAACAACACCTTATTTTAGGGCACCGCCTCCATCCAATTTGCCATTAGAATCTTTTAACCTTCGTGTGGTGTACGAGAGTGGGAAAACAGGTTTTGAAGAAGAAAAGGATTTGGCCATCGTTGCGGATACTGTAGTAGCAGGTCGTTATCAGATGTTGCAGTACCTTGATTCTGCTGCTTTTTCTCGAGCAGTACGTTGTATGGATCTTAAAGAAGATAGGGAAGTATGTCTCAAAGTAATTCGAAATTCAAAGGATTTCTTTGACCAGAGTATTGATGAAATTAAGTTGCTTAAATTGATTAACTCCTCTGGTGATACAGAGGAGAACTGCGTAGTAAAGCTGTACGATTATTTTTACTTTAAAGAACACATGTGTATCGTAACTGAGCTGCTTCGGGACAATTTGTATCAGTTTAGCAAATTTAATAGGGAAGAAGAAACAGAATTTTATTTCACACTACCCCGATTACAATCTATAGCAAAACAGATCCTTACAGGGTTACGTTTCCTGCATGATCTTGGATTGATACATTGTGATCTTAAACCTGAAAATGTTCTTATTAAGTCATTTAGTCGTTGTGAAGTAAAAATTATTGACTTTGGAAGTAGCTGTTATTTGACAGACAATCTCAGTTCATACGTCCAATCCCGATGTTATCGTGCTCCTGAAGTAATTCTTGGTTGTAAATATGATGGTCGTATAGATATTTGGTCATTGGGAGCTATTCTTGCAGAGTTAGCAACAGGATGTGTTTTATTTGAGAATAGTTCATTACCACAAATGTTAGCTTCAATTTGTAGTGTGTGTGGTGAAATACCTGTATCTGTTCTTCATGAAGGACGCAATACGCACCACTTTGTAACGAAGTTTGGTGCATTTTACGAACAAAGAGAAGGTAAGGAGCTGGTATTTCATTTCCCCATACCAGGTACACCTCCAGAGACTCTTTTTGGTCATAGTGATCCTTTATATTTGGATTTTATTCGTGCTTGTCTTACACTAGATCACCGTCGTCGTCCTACTGCGGTAGAGTTGCTAGAACATCCTTTTCTTCAACACGACTATGGAAGTGCACATAGCACTCCTCCTCCTCTGAAGAAGAAATTGCATATTGAGGATAATACTTCAGCTGCGTCTCCCCCCACTGAAATGGATTCCACATTGCCCACACCCCTATCTTAGACTCTGCATTTATCTCTCTGTTTTATTTCCCTTCTTGTTATTTTCCATTACCTTTTTTTCCTTTTCTCATTCTCTTGTTTTGGTTTGTTTCATTACTTTTTGTGCTGTTCCTCTCTAGTGCTTCTCCCCTCTCCCTCCCTCCTTTCTTCAACATTTCTTTTGTTGCTGCAAACAATCTAGTACTACTATTTTTGTCATTATAAATATTATTATTGCCTATTACTGAGATTGTAATGACAAAGAATGCATCGCTGCTGTTTTTATTTTATTATATTATTCTCAACAGCGGCAAAGTGTAGTTGAAAATAATTTTGAGGTGACAGTTATGCGTCCCAACTAGCAACACATGCAGTCTCTTTCATATATATATATATATATTATTGATGTTGTCTTTGCACTAGATTAAACGTAATACCATGAAACATGATGGAAGAATACAACGCCAAGCGGAGAATAACGCGAAGGAAGAAATGGAGGATACCATTATATAAAAAAAAAAAACTTTCTTTTTTTTTCTCTTTGTCTCCTTCTCTTGTTGCTGAGAGATCAGCAAGAGGGAACGAAAAAGGAAAAGGGGAACATGGCATACGTACATACTGCTTATCCCTTCTTATCCCTCTTTCATTTTCTTTCCCATTTAAAACTCCCTTTCTCTCTGTTGTTTTGTTTTGTTTTTCTTTTCAATCCCCATCGTGACTAAACCCCTCTTTGCGTTGGTCATCTTGACTAGACGTATCGTTACAGTGGTACTATATATAAAGAAAAAGGTAGATGTGTAAAGAACACCAACGGGGGAAGAAAGGTGTTTGCTGTATATGTGTAACGTGATTTCTCATCTGGGATCACAATAATGATAATAGAGATAGTGGTGATGGTGAAAACTCTGGGGAGATACTTTTTTGTGTGTTTTTCTTTTTCTTTTTTTGATTTTTTTCTTTTTTTTTTTTTTTTTTGTTTCCCTTGTTAGCGAAGTCAGCAATATTGCTGAACTGCGGCTTGACGCCCCTAATTAGTTGAGGGTGGATGAAGCAGTCATAGGGGTAAACACTCTACACTGAAGAGAAGAAAAAATACTACTAAAGTGAAGGTTATATATATATATATTTATTTATTTATTTACTCTTGTATAATGACAACACACCTTGCTGATCAAATGTATACAGAAGGTGAGTTGGCTTTGACTCAAGAGCCACCACCACCGCGTTATGTACTGCAAGTGAGCACAGGCAGGTGGCGTAGGAAATCGGCGCTACCAAAAATATGCCGAAAAGCTGAAGGTAAAAACGTGCAGAATTCACTTGACTACTTTCTTCAAAAAGCCATGTATACATCAATTCCAACAACAGGTGATAATAACAAGAGTCATTCTTCACCAGAAGATGTAATCAGGGAAATTGATCAATTTGAGACGAGACACTGCACGGAACCAATACACCGTCACTCCTTTACTTCTTCTGTATTAGGTCTTAATCCCATAGTTGGACTTTTCTGCGGTATACCCTTGTATGAAATTCATGACGTCCTTCTGCGTAAAAAGTTTTCCGTAGGGCAACAACAAGAACAACAACAACATAATTGTTGTTACCGAAGTACACCGATGCGGTTAAATCTTGATGAGCTCTATGATGTCTGTCTGCAGCTTATACCTAGTATGGTAAGCTATGAATATCTTCAGCGAATGTTCTCTACTCTTCCCACTTATAGGCAAGATAATTCTGTATTATTGTCATCTTTCTTCTCTTTTCTTGTAGAACATTCTTTTCACCCGAGACTTGATCGTAATGTTCGTGCTATTTTTAAAGCCTTTGACCCAGAGAAAACAGGTGTGATATCTGTTGCTGTATTATCTCCTCCTGTTATACTTGCTTGGTCAGAACTGAATTTTTTCGGAACATTAAGAGGCGAGTGGGAGAAAATGGCTACTGCACTTGAGAAGGCAAATAGTTTGGACCTTTCCATCGTTGACGGTAATCGTTTACTCACCCCAGAGGCAACCCGTGCGGTGTTCTGTGCAACTGAACTTTTATACAAGGCGATTGAAAATGTTGAGATGGATGTTCCACAAACCAAGTCACGTTTTTAAAGGGATGAGGGGATGCAGAAGAATAAATCTTCTTTTGTAATGTTCTATGTAAAAGTGCAATTTTTTGATGTTTTTTTTCCTTATAATTTGGAAAAAAAAATATGTGCGCCAATGTCTCATTTGAACACCATCTGTTGGAGTTCTCATATACAAAAAGACAAAAAACATGTAAATGTGTATATACATTGTTATTTAAAAAGAATATATTTCCTTTTTTTTTTAATGAAAGTTTTTTTGTGATGTCGCTCCGTAGTTGACATTCTGCTGCTCTTGAAATTAGTTATTGTGATGTTGGAAAGGAAAAAGGGAGGTTGAAACAGAATTATTATTCTTATTATTATTATTATTATTATTATTATTATTATTATTATTATTTACTATATTCTTTTTTATTTTCATCTTGTTCTTGTCTTTCTTGTGGGGAGAGCTTTTATTTGGGTATTTAGTCATACCTAAAGGGGGAGCTAAGAAAGTGCTGTATCCATGGCTGGAGAGCGGTCACTAACACCTGAAGAAGTGCAACGTTTGCAGGAGACAACAACTCTTTCTGAGGCCCAGATTGTTCGGCTACATAATCGCTTTATAATGTTTGATCGTGATGCCAATGGAAACATATCCAGAAAAACATTTAGCAGTATACCCTCTTTAGCCTCAAATCCACTCTTGGGGCGAGTGTTAGCCGTAGTAGACGCTAACGGTGACGACAAGATTGATTTTATGGAGTTTGCAAAAGCTCTTTCTGTCTTCTTACCACAAGCTGACAAGCGTGAAAAATTACGTTTTACATTTAAGATGTATGATATTGATGGAGATGACAAGATCAGCAATAAGGACCTCTTCGAGACACTAAAAATCATGGTGGGGTCAAATCTCACGGAAGTTCAGCTACAACAAGTTGTTGACAAAACATTTATTGAAGTTGATCTAAATCGTGATGGATATATTACGTTTGATGAGTTTGAAAAGTTAGGACTTTCAGACACCTTTGGTAACAGACTCAATCTTCAAATCTAACTATGGTAATCAGTGGATTGGGGGTTGGAGATTGATTTGCCTCTATTGTGCCACAAATTCTACTTTTTGCTTTTGCTTTGTTTGGTGTTTTGTGTACATCACCCGTCTCTTTTTTTTATCTGATTTTCTCTATTGTTTATTAAACAAGGTCCTCTGACCCTAGGAGAGGGGAATAATGGGTTGACGACTGCCCAATTGAATATATAATTTTCCAAAACCCCTTTGTGTTTTATTATTATTATTATTATTATTATTGTTGTTGTTATTATTTTTTTTGTTCCTCTTTTTTGGTTTAGGTTGACATTGCGATTGCCATTACTTGTTTTCTTTTGTCTTGTCTGTGTTTCTTTCCTCTTATTTATACCTTCATGTATCCTTTTTTTATTTTTATTTTTATTTTCCCTTCCTTGTAATCTTATTATTAGGTGGTGGGGAGCCGTAGCCGTACGCCGTGAGAGATGCTGCGCCGCAGTGAACTTCTGCTTAAGAAGGGCTGGACACACAACCCGGGACGCACAAGACGTGGCGGTAAAAATCTCGCGTGGCGGCCAAAGATATCAGAGAAAGTTATTGAACAATTTATTCCCCTCAATCTTGCATTTCCGCGGCGTCACCCAAATTCTTGGCAGGAGCTGCAGTTTCGTTTTTTGGGTTATACTAAATGGCCAAAAGAGATTGGATTCTACAATGCTGGTGATAATTTTGAATTGACTCCAGAAGCAATGTATAGAATTTATTTAAAAAATAGAGACGAAGAATTTTGGTCACGACTGCATAACGAAAAGACAATAGTACATTTGATGCCAAAGGTAGAAAAAGAACCTAAAAAGTATATGGAACGAGTAGATGACATATTTCGATATCACCTTAAACGATTTGGAGCTGATCACTACATTTATAATGCGGTAATGCAGGCATCTGCTTTCGCTAAAAATCTTCCTCGCTGTGAACAATTACTGAATGAAATGCGATCTCTTGGTCTTGAACCAAATGCCCAGACGTACGTAAACATGATGCTGGCAGTTCACCTAACTGGTGGACCTCGTGAAAAGGCTGAGGCATACATGCATGAAGGAGTGAAAACTGGCGCCTTATCTGCTGTCATGAGGCTTGATACAGAATTCCAAATGTGGATGGATCAGTTCAAGCGTCTTGGTTCTTTCACAGCTAATACAGGTTACTTGTCAGTGAATGAAGAGGGTGCTAAACCGATGCCTCGTGATATGTGGGCTTTATGGGGTTGGCACCATTCTGAACCAAAGTTTATTAGTCGTAAACGCATGATTGATGAACAAGTTTCTAATCGTGTGCGGTGTGGTAGAGAGTTGGTGGGTACTGTGTATTCAAAGGCACGCCGTCAGCCATGGGCAAAGTACAATGGTATGTTTCCATTTGATTTTAACGGCCCAGTACGCCGAAACACTGTTTCTTTTCAGGATGCTCCTGCTCCTGCGCATAATATTGAAGTGTGTGGATCGGCGTTCTAGCATTTTTTTTTTTCAATGTTGTGATAATTATTGGTGACGATATCTATGCGTGAGGAGAGAGTCTACATTTGTTTGTTCACATATAGTGAACTAGTTACATACATTATTTCTCTCTTTTTTTTTTACATCTCTGAATGATAATGGAAGGTAGTCTAAAAAGAAGGAAAATACTCTCTGTATTTTACTTAAATAATTTTTTTTTATCTTTCTTTTCTTTTTTTCTTAATCTGCATTTTTCTTTTTTTTTTTTCTGCTCACACAAGTGTTTTGTGCCTTGCTATTTTGACAATCCTCACCAACTAATAATAGTTAAAAAAAAAGAACTCAGAAATATAGGATATAAGACAAAAAGAGGTTTATCTGCTGGTAGAAATGTCTGTTCGTGTACGCTTTGTGCTCAGTGGTGCCTGTCACCCGTCATACTCTGGGCGGCAGATGCAGCTGGAGGTGCCGCTCGTGCAGGCGAATGGGAATCCAACAACAACGGCGGACATTAAGGAAATGATCCGTAAAAATTGGCCTATTGATCTGCCGGAGATGCGTGATACCATCAACAGCACAGATATGAAGATACTTCGAACTGGTAATCTTCTCGCAGATGAAACTCAGCTGCAGAATATTCTCTCTCCTGCAGAAACGTACGACTGTAGCGTTTCCTCAGCGGCCCCACGAGACGGAGAAGAACCAAAGTCTGTGCTCATGCACTTAGTGTTTCAGAAGAACCAAACTACAACAAAACGCGAGAAAGAGAGCAGCAAATTATATACAGGAAAGAAAAAGGATAGTGGTCCTAGGGATAACAGCTGTTGCTGCACGATGTAGAAAAAGAAAAGAAAAGCGAATGTTCAGCATTATTACTCTGTCGTTTTTTAGTTGGTGGAACAACACGACAGGGATACCAAAAAAAGGGGTAAAAAAAAAATAAGAGCAAAAAGAAAACAAAAATACCAGGGGCGTCATGGTTTGAGTGATGAACGGCTATCATTTTTTTCTTTCCTGGGTTTCTCCCAAATAACTTTTTGGGTATATGTGTGCATCTCTCTCTTTGTGTGTGTGTGTATTATAGCTATTATTGCTATCACACCGTTTCTCAGTCGGCAGTGATTACTTTTTTCTTATCCTTTGAATTTTTCTTTTCTCTTTTGTTATTGTGGTTCTTTATTTTGCTGTATTCTTTTTCTTTTTTTATTTCCATCTTTTTTGGTTACAAGAGGTGTGCAACTTCACTTTTGACTGGAGTCCGTGCCGGAGTTATTTGCTCTCGGGAGCACGGAAGTTATGTAAAGTGCTGTGCAAACCTTCTTGCTCACCATTACCACCCTTACTACTACTACCACCATCACCGTCAACAAGATCAACAACAACAACAACAAGAACAAGAATAACGATAATGGGGGTGTAGCTAAACTTCAAAACAAAAAAAAATATCTACGCCAATAAGGTGGACAAATTTTGTTTCCTCTGAACTGAGTTGGAGAAATTTATATGGTACTTACGACTCAGTATATCTTTTTCTATATTTCCTGACACAACTTCCTCCCTTCTCTCTCTTTTTTCTTTTGTTACTTTTTTCTTCTTTGTTTCTTTGTATATATCTGCTTTGCTTGACTCTCTTGATGACGATTTTTCGTGTTTTTTTTTTTACATATACATATATATATATATTTATTTATTTAGAGGACCCGTCGATCAGCACTGGTGGCTGATGGAGGGCGACGGGGATGTCGTTCCACTCACGGCGGCTGAGAAGCAACAGGCGCTGGACGCGGTGGCGGCGATGATCGCCTCAACCATCGATGGCGCCAATTGCGCAGACGTCCACGCCGCTCTTTCCGCCACACTACAGAGTGCAGGGAACTGGCGGGAGGTCGTGCAGCAGAAGATTGATGACCGGCGCCGGCTTTCCTCCTCTTGCAATAATACCAATACCAACAATAAAAATAGTAACGGCGACGGTGATGCTTCTGTGGATGATGATAAGGAGTGGGGAATGCTATCGGATGTTGCATTACGAACAACAACGTGGGAGTGCCCAAAGTGTGGGAATAAACAGAGTGTGGTCGATGTACGCAGTTCACTGCGGCACAGCTCCACATCCGGTGCGGTGCGTGTATTGGCAGAAAACAATACTTCTTCCTGTTCCTTCTGTGAGGGAGGGGCCATGAAAAGAGGATTCTAGGTATTCAAAGGGGGTCAAGTGGGATTAGCCTTAATCCCTGCTCTCCCTTTCCCACTCCGCCACAAAAACGAAAAGAAAAATGGAGAACCTTTCTTTCTCTACTTCTATGTTACTTTTTACAAAAAAAAAATTTATTTGTCACACCCTCAAGTGTTCATCATATTATTCTTTTTCGAATTTCTTTCTACTTCTGTGCTCATATTTTGATAAATATTGTACATTATTTAGCTGTATCTTATTGTGTATCATTATTATTTTTTTTTTCGTTGCCGACATTTATTCGTTTCATTTTTCCTTATAGTGCATATTTTTTCCTCTAGGAGGGGTGGGGTTTGGGAATACGTCATTGTGCCAGAGGAATGAGTCAGAGCTCCTCATTTGAATCATCACTTGGGTCTACTCTCTCACGTGGTGACATTAGCAGAGATACGGTGCCCAATAAGCTAACCAAACTTTACCATGCTGAAGCGTACGTCAAACGTCTTCCCATTGAGATCATTCATCGCATCTTTATGGAAGTAATTGAAAGTGACAAATGCAATTTTGCGCTTATTGGTGTACTTTCATCTGTTTGTTGGCGTTGGTATTGTGCTTGTCAACACCCTGTAATGTGGGAATTTGTAGCGAAAAAAATATTTGTGGTATATCCCATCGTGCAACGACTACGCAGTGCTCCACTGGATCAGTCGGATATGCAATTGCTTAATCATATGCGGCGTTTAGGTGCCCCTGAACAGTTTATTACTCAGCACAACACAATGGAGCCACTTATTGCGCCTACTAGCCAGACTCTACGTAAAGCAATGGAAGAAGTAAAACGATATCAAGAAAGTCGTAGTTACTATGAGTATGTGCAACGACGACGTCTTTTTGTCCTTCAAATGGTTCTATCATGGATTCTTCTATCATTTTCTCTTTTTCTTGGTACAACAGTTTGCGCTATAGAGGGAATTTCTTTTGGTGATTTCTGCACACCGAGTACAGCTTTCTCCTTGTTATGGATGACTTACACTGCCATTGTAACCATCGTTATAGCCAATGTTGTAATGGAAGCACACTTTGAACCAAAACCATTATTTTGCCGTCTCCGAAAAAATAAACCGCTTATTATTCGTTCTGCCGTTGCCATTATTATTGGGCTTTGCTGCGTTGCTCTCCCAACGTTGCTAGTACAAGTGAATATTTCCCGCGAAGAACGTTTTGCGTGGTTATGGTGTGGTATCACACCAATTGTTTCACTTTGCCTTTGGCAAATATATGTGATTTTTTCTTGCATTGCCCCAGGTGTAAAAGAGCAACTAAGTGAGCAGCGAACAGGTTTTAAACTCAAAGAAATTATAATGTTTTTCTTTACCAATATACCATATGCTTTCCCTTTGCTTTTTGCAGGAACTTTATTTTGTATATTACAATATATAGAACATGGTGGAAATATTTACATGCTAGTTGGCACCATACCAGTACTTACGAGCCTTGCAGTATTAACATTGCTCTTTCTGGTTGATTTCTGCCTTACACGACGTGCAAAGGATTTAGTGACATGTTGCTGTTTGTTCCTCGCTATGCTTTCTCCACTTTCTTTAATGTGGATAGAGTTTCGTGGTCTTTGTCTTCTTCCTGTTGCTTCTGCCTCATTCGTATTTTTCTTTGCACATTTGCGGCTTATGGCATCGAAGGCATTTCGTGAATTAGTGGATGGGGCACATGTCTGCATCAGGCGGATTTGAAAGTAAACATAGTAGCCTATTAATATATAGTAATATTGCGTATGCATGATTTTTCTCCATTCCTTGCTTTCTTTTTCTCTTTTTTCATTCTCTCCCTCTCTCTTTCTCTTTCTGTGTACGTGTGTAAGAGTATGGAGAGGGAGTCAATAGAGGGAAAATGAAAAGAAAAAGCAAGCAAAAGAAACGAAGGCAGTAGAAACTACAAGGATACAAGTAGAAATAATACCCTTTTTTCCCTTGATAAGTCCCATGAAAATATTTACATCTCTTGTTTATAGTAGTTATTGTGTCATGCTGTCTTTTTTTTCTTGTTTCGTTCCTCTTTTCTATCCTATTTATTTAAATAGATTTTTCTCTGCAAACGTGGAGATAGGTTCATGTGTCAATCAGATTGTTTTTTTTTTTTTTTGCATTCACACAACGGCGACGCATCACATTTTTCTATGTTTTCCGTGTTAGCGAGGTGAAACAATATTGTGAATGTTGTCGTTTATTGCGAATAAGCTAATAATGCGATGGGTTGTAGCTGAGCTGCTGCAAAACTCTAACTGAAGAGATCTAGTGAGCGAGTAAGAGAGAACAACTGAAGGGGATACATTATTTTGTTATTTATAACCTTTTTTCTTTTTCTTCTTCTTCTTCTTTTCTTCTTTTCTTCTTTTATGAAATCATTATGATCTTTCGAAGATGCTGTGTAGCAGGGCACAGCAGATAGTCAACACGGAAGGAAAAGTAACACACGAATCACTGCTCTGGGAAGAGTTCAGCGATGATGACGGGAGTTGGACTTGAACCGCTCCGTCGGCAGCTTCAAGGTATGCGATCATGCGAGGAAGGAAGTCGAGTAGGAAATAGTTCCAACTCCATAGTTCAGCTGAACAAGTGTGAGTATGCGAATGACAATGACAATAATAATATGATGGATATACCCTCAACCGTGTCTCCATATAAACGGTGGTCGCAGAGGGATTGGGGTGATGATGTACACATACTGCACCAGCTAGAGGAACGTTTGCGCCGTCAACAAGAGAATGGTGTGAAAAGACGTGGAGAGTTGGTATATGCAGTGGGAAAGGCCCAAAGTGATGTGGAGCAACTTCACTATTATAGCGAGCAATCTCAGTTGGACTTGTCGAGACAGTTACAAGAGTTACAAGAAATACTGAGGGATGCAACAAACCTAATTGAGACTATTGCGTACCGCCCAGAGACAGGCATCAAGGAAGTATTCGTAGGAATTCACAATACGGGTCACAATTTTGTATATACTCGTGAAATAGATGCTCGCATTGTATCACGAGTAAATGAAATTCAGGGGACCCTGGACTTTATTCAGCGCAAACTTCAGTCAATCTCTCCCCAAGAGATTCCCTCAAGTGATTCCACTGCATCAGAAGTACTCTTGGCTAAAATGAGTGCAGAGCGTGAACGCGCGGATGCTGAACTTTTGAAGCTAAAAGAATCATTTGTCTCCATTGTCCAGGAGACTTTAGATAAAGTAGAGCAGTTACAAAGGGAACGTGTAGAGGCAGAAGAGCAGTGTACTCGTCTCCTAAGTTAGAGGTAAGATTCACTTGGAATGTCGTTTTTGTACAAGTTACAGTTATTTTTTTTTTTATTTTTTTTAAATAACGTCAGTGCTTTTTTTTTCCTTTCCATAACTCTTTCTGGGGAGAAGAAAGAGGCAGAGAAGGAGTATCTGTGAACCTTGATAACAGCAACTCGAAAGGGACTATTCAACTCATTTCTTATAAGAGGACATAGATAAACAAACAAAGAGAAAAACGAATAAAGATAGAGAATAATTATATATATATATATATATATAATCATTCTCATTCTCTTTTATTATTCTCTTGGGTTGCTCTTTACTATTATTATCGGCTAAACGTTTTCTCCTTCCGTTATTTTTATATTTTTAATTTGTTATTTCCTTGCTTTTCCTTCCCTTTAAAACGAAAAAAAAAAAAAGAAATATCTTCCCATGGAAGAGAGCATTATTCAAGTGCCGCTCTACACGGCAACCTCTGCTTGGAGAAAAGAGGCACAATTGCGTGGTCTGCTGCGTAATCACCCAAGTGTCATTGCTAACAGTGGACCGCTAGCAGCTCCGGGAACCGTTTTTAGTACTGCGAGGCTATCTCTACACAACAGCGAAGAGGTAATGGCGGTAGGTGTAAATCCTCTTGGTGGTAGTGGTAGTGTTGGTCTTATGTCTATTGGGAAAAAAGAGCCAACACTTGATGGGGCGATGCGAATGCGATGGTTTGATATGCCCTCTGACCTTTGTCTTAGTAGTGTAGAATGGTGTGAGCAACATGTTCTGGTTGGAAGTACCCGAGGACGCATATTTGTAGTTGAAGCAGACCCAAGTAGTGTGAATGAAAGTAGTGGATCACTTGTGCCTGTAGGATGTTTGCTCTCAAGTGAAACACAACCTCTCGTAGGAGATATTGTTGTTACCCCAAACAGCTATGCAGCATCAACACTTGTTCGAAGTGTACGATGTAATACTGGAATATGTGTTTCTAGCGTTCTTGCTGTGGTCGATAGTCGTGCTATGGTATGGGATGTGAATTCTAGTCTATATCCTGTACGTACATGGGCCCCTGATTCAGGAAAAAATAATTATAATAGTTGCAATAAGAATGACCAGCGTGATATTTTACTTTTTGCTCACTGGGCACCATCCAGCGCTGCTGTAGTGTTAACTGGAAGTTATAATGGAAACCTTGTGCTAACTGATATACGTGCAAATGAACGAGGTGCACAGAGTTTAGTTTTACCATTAAATCATGGATATAAAGCTAAATGTGCTGACTTTAATGCATTACTACCTTTTGTTGTAGCAGCTGCTTCATCAGATGGTACCCTCTCAGTATTCGATTGTAGATTTCCTATAAGTCCAGTTCGTACATTTCCATCACTACAAGGAGATATCTCTTCTATAAATTGGTTAAAACTTCATTCAGATATCCTTGCAACAGGTGGTATTGATGGTTCAGTTGCATTGTGGAATTTGCGTTTTCCACCTACATATTGTGTCGGACGGGCACAGTACAAATACCCAATTTCTGACCTTGCATCAACCCGGTCTTCAATAGAGGAACGCGTCTTTGGTGTTACAGATGGTGGTGAATTAACATTAACAGGACTTGCACAACCGGCAGTTGCCTCTCTTGCGGCATCTGTAACAGAGCGTGTAAAACAACAATCTGGTAACAATGATGTACTACATCTCCATGAACGTGAAAGAGAAGGTGAAGGTCTTCTCTATACACGGCGACTCCGTGAAGCCTATGCAATTATTACTGATTGTGCTGTGGAACGTTTTGCACGTAAAGATACTGCAATGGCGATGGCTCTTGTAGGTCTTATAGATGTTATGGTAATACAAAAGTTTGATTACAAAGCGAAAATTGAGGAGGAAAGGGTAAGACGTGATACAGGCGTTGAGGCAACATCACATTCACAAGCTTTACAGTCTTTTGAAGATATTCTTTCTCGATCAAGTGAACGTCTCTGTATGACGTTACCATTAGAAAAAATTCGTGATCTTGGAAAACCTGACTCTGAAGATTTAAAAAAACTTGAAGCACTTCGATTAAATTTGGTTTTACAACATGTATTGATTTCTGGTGATGCTGGAACAGTTATTAATAGCTTACAAATTTTTGCCGCTAATGCCGGTAATTTGGAGCTAGTAGATAGTGAAACTGCCTGTAATATTGCTACAATGTTATTAAAGAATAATTTTGCAGAAGGAGAAAAATTTGTGCGAACATTACTTTCTCTACTTATTCAACGTGATGGTACTGTGCTTGCGCGTACACTGACACGGCGTTTATTGATTGTAGTACAAGAACCTCTTCTAACAGCAGGATTACCACTCCGAAAAGCTAAACGACATGAAGATAGATTCCTTCGAAATATTTCTACAGCACATGAGGCAGTTCAAGTTCAGTTAACAATTCAAGGTATGGGAATTGAACAGTACCAAAAGGTAATTGCTACTGTTAATAGTTATCAGGGAAGATGTTTAGAAAAGGGTGAAAGTGGTATTTTTGGTTGGCTTGCGGTTAAACCTCTTCTTCTTTTCTTGAATTGTCTTACAGCAGATTCAAATTACGCTACTTTTTTCTGGGCATGTGTACAATTGATTGAAGCATTAGCTAAATGTCCAGCTGTAAGACAGGTAGAAACACTTCTTTTTCGTACTGTAGATCGTGTAAATAGTGCTGCTAATCGTATACGTGTAGAGGTGGAACGAGCTGCCAGTATATCACGATTTTCTCCACCTACATTACGGGAAGCAGCTGCATCGCTTCGAGCTGTTGCCGAATTTCTTGTTGTACTACTACGTGTTCAATTAGAATGTGAGAATGTGGCAATTGAGAGTGAGATGACAGAAATACCACCTCTCATGACACGCATTTTCGACATTCTCAGTACTGCCTCTTCCGATTTATTAGAGGCCTGGTCTTCTCTCCTTGACGCATTAGGTGAGTGTACACTTCGTGATCTCGTGCGAAAATGTTGTCTTGGTATTGTGCGGGATTTTTTCTTTAAAATTGAGGGATTAATGGCTGTTTCATCTAAGAAGGATGATGATGAGACGCTGAATGAGATTCTTGACACTTGCCAAGACTTTGTTGACAAAGTTATCAGCGGTGATCGACAGTGATATGATAATGTTGATATGCTTCGTATTTGAATTGTAGCTACCTTTTCATGATGGTTTATTTTATACCGCTTATTTCAACAAATGACGGGGTCGCTTTTTTTTCTCTCTCTCTCTTTCTTTCTATATATATGGATGGATAGATAGATAGGTGCAGATATGCTTGGGTATACGTTCACGTTGTCTGAAGAAGGGTAAAGTATTGGTGCCTTTATCTTGACACCATTTTCTTTTTTTTTGTTTTTCAATCCCTTTTAATTTTATTATTATTTCTTTTTATGCATTTTCCTCTTTCTTTTTTTCTTTCCCCCTTTTTCTGTTCTTCCTCTCCTTCTTCTTGCAAGCAGCGGTGTTCTTGGGGAGTAAGCTTCCAATAAAACGGCAGACTAGGCTAGGCGTTTCTTTTTCTTTTTTCTTTTCTCTTTTCTCAATGTGGCGGACCTTACGTGGGGCGGTCACCTCAATGCCTTGGTGTGTTCGTTTCTCTGCTGCCGCCCCCCGCGCTGTGCTGGGCTTCCGGGCCCCCGCGAACGCCGGCGCGGGCGGCGGGTCGGAACGGCGTGGACAGGCGAATCCGTACAAATCGTGGGAGCACCTCAACCACAAGTGGCTGCTGATGATGTGCGTTGGGTGCCTCGCTGGCGGTCTCGCCGCGGGGCAGGCGGTGGAGGTGGACGAAAATGCACTGCGGCCGCCTTTTGGCAAGTCCGCCGTTCTCGCAGACGCCGCCGCAACGTTTGAGTTCCGTCCGGATTTGGCGCCAACAGCACTCCGCGTCGCCTTTATTCTTGCCGCCCGCCGCGCCGGTGTTGTGGCACTCACTCCTGACGAATCGTGTGCTGCGGTCCGTGGACTCGACGATGTTGCCGGCGTTCTTCGTCACCTCGCCACGGCCCACCACATCGCCACAGAAGATGCCGCCTCTCTTCTCGCCATAGCCGCATTGAAGTTTCTCGCAGCTCCTGTGGACGCCGTGGATGCTGCATGGCGCTGGGGACGCAAAGACACAGATGAGGCTCCACCACGTAGAAATCCACCAAATGGCCAAGAATACCATACCGTACGTGATATTCTTACCTCTATAGGGGGTCTTACAGATGCAGAGTGTGTCGCACTGATGGCTTGCCACAGTGTTGGGGAGTTCCATGAGCACGTTAGCGGTATAGAGGATGTGACACATATTGGAAGCCGCTATAAACTTAGTAATGAGTATTACAGATTTCTTTTGACAAATGAAAAGCGATTCTTTGAATTGGAGGTGCCTCGAACAGAAGAGAATAAGGGAATTGAACGACTTCCCAAAGACTTTCTTTGTGTGTACGCAAAGGTAGGGAAAAAGGGCAATAAAAAACAGTGTGTTTTTAATAAACGAGAAGTGGAGGCTATATTACATAATAAAACATGGCGTGAACTGGCGGAGAAGTATGCATCAAATGAGGCGGCATGGTCAGAAGCTTTTCAATCCGCCTTTACGAAGATGATTGACAGCAACTTTTCACGTCTTCGCACCTATAATGCATCTACTGAGTGATATTGAGTCCGACCAAGGAGAAAAAAAAGACTGTGACTGGCACTGATAATGATGTTACTGAGTCTATTGTTGTTCTTCTTATTGTTGTTGTTGTTGTTCTTGTTAGCTACCGCTCAGAGATTGGTAAAAGAGAGATAATGATGGTGAAATGAACGGTATATTTGCGTCTTTCTCTAGGTCTCTCTTTCTTTCTCTTTGGGTCTCTGTGTATGTGTACTCTTTGTGATTGACAATTTGTTTATCTTTTCATCTTGATGATGAAATATTTATTTTAATTTTAATTTCGCTTCTCTCTCGTGCTACGTCATTGTTTGGTTTCTCTCTTCCTCTTTCTATTTCTCACACATCTTTACCTCTACCAAAGGGAGATGCCCGGCCGTGAAATGACTACACGCACTGTTGCCACCTCAAGAGAACGAAGACCTCCTGGGTCTCCGTTTGTAGGGGTGGTGGGTTCAGCCAGACAGAGACAAGGCAAAACGCAAGAACAACAACAACAACAACAACAACAACAGCAACCTCAACAAAAACAGAAACAGGAAGTTGTCCCTGCTTCAGCCTGTGAATCATGTCTTAAACTCTTGCAATGTTCACAGAAAGTTCGTCGTGCACTAGAAGATGTATTGAGGAATGCCAAAATGGTTTTTCTTGACGATACGCTGCATCATCAAATGGACGATGAGAGATGGCTGCGTGTATTGCGGGCTATAGGAGAGGATAAATCAACGTACTATACTAGAATGGTACCTCTTGCTTCCATTAAGTCTGCCAAAGATGGCAAGGGACTGTAAGCTGATTTATAGATTTAGATGGTTTGAAGAGGGATGAGTATCCCTAAATTTTTATTTGAAGTTTCTTCTCACCCAATTATTCACCTATGTCCTCTTTTTTTTTATAGTTCCGCAGACATAAATTAATACTCTTACAAATCTTTCAGAGTTGCCTTGAAAAAGGAAACAAGAAGAGAAACTAAAATAAATGTACATTTATGTATTCTTAGAGCTGTTCCCTGCTATTTCTTTCAATACTCCTCTCATATTCTCTTTGTTTTTTCCGAGTAGCATAAAAATATATAAATTTTGCAGGAACACAACAAGTGAGGCGAACAATCCTCAAAGAAACCCCCCAAAAAGCACAATAGTAATAATAATATAGGGACATACACGCATTTTCAATTTGAGGTAGCTAGATTTATTAAGTACAAAAATTTTTTCGTAGATGTCTGAACCATTTGTAGAGAAGACGCAAAAGGAACTAGGTGCCATTATCACTGTTCCCAAATTGACTGATAAACTTCTATCGCGACCGCCATTTCGCTTTCTCCATGATATTGTAATAAGCTTTATGAAGGCAACATCGTTTCCAGAGGGACTTTACCCCGAGGAAATGCTTGACAGCAGCAACGCTACCGATAAGGAAAAGAAAATACAATTCCTTTCGCTTCTTATTTCTGCTGTTGAGGCTGCGACAGGACAAAAGGTCTCGGCGCAGCCGTCAAAGATTGTCGCCGGTCAAGAAGCAGACAAAACAAACGAGTTGCTGCAACTCCTCGCCTCTTGCGCTGCACTTTCGGCAGACAAGAAAGCTGCTGCTGTAAAGATGGTAAAAGGCGGTGCTCCGGCTTCTTCTCCTACCAATGGTCGAGGTAGCAGTGCCACTGAACCTTCTGCTTCAACTGCGGCAGCACAGAAAGCAGAAGGCAGTAAAGATGACAAGGATCGAAAGGAGGAAGAGAGACGAAAACGAAAAGAGGAAGAGAAACGTGAGGCAGAAGAAAAAAAGAAGCGCAAGAAGGAAGCGGAGGCTGCCGCTGCTGCTGCAGAAATGCAACAGCAACAACGAGAGGATGAAAAGTCTGCCGCTAATCGTCGTGATAGTGGTGAGAAAAGGAAGTCGAAGAAGGACGAAATATCTTCTTTAAGAGCAGATGATGCAAAGAAGGATGATGATGAGAGTAGGAAGAGACGAAAAGAGACAGAGGATAAGACTCCAAATGCAGATACTGAGGAACGCCGCAAACGGCATGAAGAGAAGCGAAGACGTGAAAAGGAGTTAGCGGCTGCAACAGGAGGGGCAACAGGAAAAGAGGAAGCCGTACCCCTTGAGGAAAGCAGCAGTCCACTAACACGACCTACGCGTACGGAGACGCGTCCCTCTGCTTCGGCGGGCAAAGCTCCGCCCCGCACGAAGCCAACACACGAGGTGGTTGAGGGTGGCACGGCGAGCTCCACTGTTGTGGCTGATGTGATTCGTGAGAGCAAGCGCTCTGCTGGCAAGACGCCTGGATCTGCATCTGTGGCCGATGATGAGGTTGACGCGAATGACTGGATGCGAGTGGCGGAGCAGCAGGAGGCGAAGCCGGCGAGCGGTGGGACGGGCGACGACGCTGCGGGGCTGGAGGGCGAGGCGAGGGGTTATTTGGGGCAGCAGGCGCTGAAGGCAAAGCGAGAACAGGAGGAGGCCGCCCGCCTGGCGAAGGAGGCGGCTGCCCGGACACCCGGCGCGGACGGCGGTACGGGGATTGTGATTCACAGCACACGAGGAGGTCGCAGCGGGGCGGCGATGGCAGAGAGCGAACTCAGCAAACTGCGGGAGCAGCTGCAGTTGTTGACAAAAGCATCCAACCCACTCGGCAGGTTGCTTGAGGCTATCTACGACGATATCGACACTATGGCAAGGGAACTCGAGATGTGGCGCTCCGAGGCGCGAAGTCAAGCGCTTGCAGCAGCCGACGCCAGACGGCAGACAACAGAGAGTCTGCAGGAAGTGCATGCACAGCTTCAAAACCTAGAAGATGCCATAAACGATCAGATTCTTAAGACACAGAATATACGTCGCAATGTGATCAACAATGATAACACCATCGCTGGAATGGTCCGTATGATTGTAAACCCTGATATGGGAAAACGGTAGTATATATATTTATTTCTGTAGTTATTTATTTCTAACTGCGTTTCTGTTTATCTGTCTGTCTGTCTGTGTTTGTGGGTGTGTCTATATTCAACCCTCCAGCCACCTAATGTAGAGTGAGAAAATGAGGAAAAAGGGAGTCTGTAAAGGAGTGATCGTTGAAAGCAAATGAATAAGGGAAGAAAAAAAAGAAAGAAGAAGCAACGTAGTCATAGAAAAAAAAAAGAGGGTAGTTGAACCGCAAGGTGGCGCCTTTTTCTTTGTTTCTTTTTTTCCTTATATTATTCACTATTTCTTTATTTTTCCTTTCTGTTCCCATTTTTTTTTTTTTTTTTTTTTTGCTTTCAGTCATCGTGATTTGCGGATGCAGTTGTTTATTGTTTTTTCTTTTCCCCGTTTTCTCTGTACTGATCTTTTTCTTTTTGTCTTTACTGCTCCTGTATTGTATTTCTGCCCAACTTCTCTCAGTCTTTACTTTGCTGGTTTCTCGTCGCGTAGTGCATCAACCAGCGGAACATAAGGAAACAAAACAAAACAAAAAAAAAGAAACGCTGTTTGAAGTGACTGACGAGTCGAGAATAGGGAAGCAGAAGAAAACAAATAAAATAAGGGCTGGAGAGAGAGAGAGAGAGAGAGAGAAACATCGAATACAATTAGCCAAAGGGAGAAAAAGGGAGCCAAAGCACGCAAAGAGCGAAGGGGCCAGTGACATAAGGGCACACAATACTCATTTCATCTCTTTCTTTCTCCTATTGTATATAATATTCTCTGTGGATCAGTACTTCTGTCTCTCTTTCTCTGAGAAAGAAAGAAAAAAAAAAGTAAAGGCTGGAACATTTTCAAAGTCTTCCGTTTTGTTTGTAGAGCGTATTACAGCGGGGGATAGGAACAAAAGAAAAAAAAAACGAAGCAAGTAAATACAATAACAACAAGAAGAACAACATCTAGGTAGATATACACATATACGGAGGTATTACTTCCCTAAACATATTACACATACACAGGGATGGAAAATTACGTTCAGGTGCGTGTCTTGGGAAAGGGCAGCTTCGGTTCTGCCTGGCTCGTGCAGCGGCGCAGCGACAAGGCGCAGTTCGTCGCAAAGGAAGTGCGACTGGCTGGCATGAAGCCTGCAGAAAGGGAGAGTGCCAAACATGAGATTGACGTTTTACGGACATTGAACCATCCTAATATTACGAGATACGTTGATCACTTTGAAGACCACGGTTCACTTTTCATTGTAATGGAGTATGCCAATGGTGGAGATCTTTACACAAAGATAAAAGGTCGTAATGGTAGTAGATTCACAGAGACAGAGATATTGCATTACTTTTCTCAACTTTGTCTTGCTTTATTACATCTTCATGAGCGTCACATTCTTCATCGTGATCTCAAGACTCAAAACGTTTTTTTAACAACAGACGGTGTAGTGAAGTTAGGTGATTTTGGCATTAGTACAGTATTGCGTAATACCTTTGAGTTAAAACGAACTGTCTGTGGGACGCCATATTATTTCTCTCCTGAATTATGCCTAAACAAACCATATAATAACAAGAGTGATGTTTGGGCTCTTGGTTGCATTTTATACGAACTTACTACACTTACACACGCCTTTGATGGAGGTAATATGAAAGCTCTTGTTCAAAAAATTCTAAAAGGTGTCTACCCTCCTATTCATTCTAGCTACTCAACCAATCTGTCAAAGTTGATATCGGCTATGCTTCAGATTGATCCAAAGTTGCGCCCAAATGTTAGTCAAATTATTGCTACTCCATATATTCGTGAATCTCTTTCAAGTCTACAGAAAGTAGTGGAGGTTGCACACCACGATTGTCGTCCCTGTAGACCTTCACCCCAAAAGGAGGATCTTGCACAACCATCCAAACAAGATCTACAGATGCGTGCAGAGGAGCGACGACGTGAGGAACAGGCCAAGGCTATGAAGTTAGCCAAAGAACGACAACAACTACGAATACTAATGGAGCAACGGCAACGTGAAAATGAAGAGCGCATACGAAATATACAGGCACAACAACGACAGCAAGAGATTGAGCAAAATTTGCGAAAGAAAGAATTGGAGGCGCGAGCGCGGGAACAACGAAAGCAGGTAGAGAAACGGGCCAAAGCACAAGCTCTTATCCAGAAACAACGGGAAGAAGAGTGGGAGCGCAACATGAGAGAACATGCGGAGGTGATAAAGCGTAAACAACGTGAGGAGGAACGTCTTGCGCGTGAGAAAGCGGAGCAGGAGGCACTTCGTGAAAGGTTGTTTAATAACAAAAATGAAAATAAAAATAGCCCTATGAATCATCTTCAAAACCTTAATCATAACAATGATGAAAAACCAAAAGATCAAGTGGCTCCGTCAGCAACCGAAGCTGCAGAGTTGTACCGTGAGATGCGTAGACAAGCCGCAATAAATAAACAACGCATGTTAGAAGATATGAGAGCACCTTCTGGTCATGTAGGTCCAGTAGTCGTAGCGGGTGTGGAAAAAAAATCACCGCAACTACCACATGCTGTTGTGAACCCGAAACCACAACGTTCCAATTCTTTGGGAAAAATGTCACCGGAAGAAGCTGAAGAAGCGCGACGACAAGCTTTCTGGCAAATGCGACGTGAAGCACAAGAGAACAAGCGACGTGCACTTGGATTAGATAATGCGCCAGCGGAGGTACCTGCGAAAGGGGAAGTATTATTTCCGCATCATGGGAAGCCTTACCAGCCGCCGCAACCGGTACAAAAAGAAGAAGAACAAAAAAGGCCCAAATTGCAGGTACAGGCACAGGTACCCCCACAGAAAGGGGGAGATTGGACGAAAGAAACTCCATCTATCATATACGTGAAACGAACATCAGTAGGAGGAGGGATACCAGCAACACCTCCTGCGTTAGGTGGTGAAGTTAATAATGGTAAAGACATTCGAGATGATGTATCTACACCGTCAGGGGACGCCTGTGGGGTACAGAAGCGGGAGGATGACTATAATGCACTACAGACGGTTATCGATGATGCATTAATGCAAGATGGTAAAGGTGCTGGTGCGGAGGATTTTAGTGATGAAGCTTTCCCTGAAACAGATCTCACAAAGTTTATGTTAGACGGACAAACACTGGTGCTACCAAATGTTCAGGCAACCGACCCGCTTATGCACCGCATTGAGTCACTGCGTCTGTTTTTGGAAGGTAAATTGGGCGAACGTTCACTGGTGGGATGTTACAGACAGATGAATAATATCGCCACAGATGATGATGAAGCAATGCATCGTGTGGCAAATATATTGCCTGAAGAGCATCAAAAATACATTCCACTGATCGCGCAGTTAATTGTGTGCGAAGATGCATTTAACCGCCAACTTGTTCAGTAGCGATGTTCTGTGCCAGTTTTTTTTTTTTCTTTTACCCTTTTACCACGATTGGTGGTTTTTATTACCATTTTCGTAGCCCTTTGTTTCTTTTTTCTTTTGTTTTGTTTTTATTTCTCTCTTTTTTTTTTCTCTTGTGATTATTTGGCCTTGTCTTAGTGTACGAGTAAGGTGTTTGTGATGGTGTACAGATCAAGGGTTTGTGGTGTTTGTATGTGTGTTCTTTCTTTGTTTCTGTTCTCTCTCTCTCTCTCTGTGTATGTGTCTGATTATGTCTCCATCTAAAGTGGAGTGAATGGTTGAGATATGATAAAGCTACTAGAAGGAAGAGCAAAAATGAAGAATTTTTTCTTTTTTGCTCTCAAGCATCTAAAGAGATGCGCTGCTCTTACGGAGTTCTCATTTGGAAATTTCCCTGCTTTTTTTCTTCTTGCTTGGGATTTTGCTTTCCTCCTTCTCTTTTTCACACACACACACACACACACAGAGACACGGAGAGACACATAGACAAACAGGAAGAAGTGCAAAAGAGAAAGAAACTGATTTTGCACAGGTGGGTTGTTGTTCTTATTGTTGCTTTTCATCATTTTCTTCTTCCCTTATTCCTATTTCATGTCCGTGCTTTCTGGCATTCAATGTGAATGAGACCGATGAAAAAATTTTTTTTCTGTGTAGTGATGAAATTATTTTGCTGACTTGCTACCATGTCCTGTAACTTGCATTTCAGCCACGCTTGCTGTTTTCTTCTTCTTTTATTTGTCTGTTTCTTTATCTCTTTCTTTCTCATTTTTCGTTCTTTTTGTGTAATGAGTCTTGCACTGAGAGAGTGATACTGTACGCGTGTGAGAAAATAGCAAGGTGCTTTGGATTATGTTTATGTTTTTTATGATGATACGGGTGTGGTGTATATGTTGCCTGAGTTACGAGTATCTTTGTATTTATTGGTGACTTCCCTTTACCATCTATGTATTCCTGCGCTGACCTCTTCTCTTTTTGTGTTTATATTTTTTTTGTTTTGTTTTTACCCTTTGCAACAAGAAAAACAAAAGAAAAACAGGAGTACCGCTACACTGTACATATATATATATATCCCTACCGGTCTGTTAATAATTCTTTTAGTTGTATAGGTGACTCTCTTCTTTCTCTTTATTTTTAAAGATATTTTTTCCCGTCAGCTATAATATATTTATATATAAATATCTCTGCAGATGCGCAGTGGTATGAGCGGTGGACTACGCCGCAGCGGTGTGTTGTTGTCGGGCCGGCCGTACGACGCGGTGGTGGTGGGTGGCGGTCTCGCCGGTTGTCTCATCGCCGGCCGCCTCGGACTCGAAAATGTCCGCACCGCCGTCGTCGAGGAGGGCGCCGACATCCGCCAGCAGCCGCGGTGGCACCGGGAGATCGCCTGCAGTCTTTTGGCCCACCGATTCGCACGCCGGGCGTATGAGAGCCACACGAACATCACATCCCCGCAGCGTACACACCGCAGTGGCGAGGCGGCCGTGCCGGTGATGATTCCAACACCGCGTGTGTTGGGCGGCGGCGGTGTGATGGGCGGTCGCTCGTGGAATCTCGGCGATCAAAACGACTGGGATGGCGCCGCGTGGAGCTTCCGTGATGAGTTGTTACCGCGTGTGCAGAAACTGGAGAACTTGGAAGTGTCAGCACCCCACCGTGGGAGACGTGGAAAGTTTTTTATTTCCCGACCACAAGCCCTTTCACCCTTCTTCCGTGTCTTTTGTGAAGCCATGTCAAAGGACACCGCACTCATCAGCGATTTTAATAAAAAGGAGTACCACATGAAGACAGGATGTGGAAGAGCAGAAATTTTTGTTGATTACCGCTCTGGCATCGCTAACACAACGTTAAAGAGTTACCTAATGGATACCATCGCTCTTAAACGACCAATAGAGGTGATATGTAATGCTCGTGTGTTTGGGATTAGCGCAAAAGAAGGTGATAAGTCTACCGCTACAGGGGTTTCATATGTAACATCAGATGGTCGTACAGAGCATATTGAGGCAAATACTGTTGTTCTTTGTGCTGGTGGTATTGGTACACCACGTTTACTTGCCGCTTCTCAGGGAACCCTCGCAATTGATCCAAAAGTGGGTACAAATTTTTGGGATACACCACAGGTTAAAATACAGTTCCGCACTCGTATGTCACTAAGTCATAACTGTTTTATGGAACCACTTGTACAAATGTTTCTTGGTTTAAATGTCAAGTATGGAAGACCCTTACACGCCCTCTGCTCTGCATATGACGATATGATATGTTATTGGTCCAGTACCGGTCAACAAAAACCTAATGTAAAATTTATTTTTCAACCTTTTACGATGAATAATGATGGATCTATTCCAGAAGGAGTTCAACATGGAGTTCAAATCATTGCGCAATTGACACAACCCAAGAGTCGTGGCTGTATTAAAGCAGATGGTACGATTGACCCTCAATATTTAATGCACCCAGAGGATGAACAAGCCCTCTGTAAAGCAGTAGCACGTGTAAAGGAATTAACAAAAATGCTTCCCCTATCAAATGTTTTTATCGATATGGTGGGAGAGCGTTTTGAGTCTGCTGGTATCTACGGGGGAGGATCACTCCCTGTGCTTGACCCTCGCAAATTCCTTGTGAAGAATACCACAAACCTTTACGTATGCGATGAGAGTGTACTTCACGCCCCACTGATGGGTGACTCACTACCATACATATTAGCACTAGGGGAAATGTTTGCCGATGAGTTTCTACACAGGTCGGATGTTCGCCAAAAGAGCGGGACTACTATGCAGGGAAAGAATGAGGCACGCATTATCTACTAAAGAAATAAAGGTTAGGATGTAAACACGTATCGCAACTTTTTATTTGTTATATTTCTCTCTCTCTCTCTCTCTTTCTCTCGCTCGCTCCTTTCAATTTTTTTTCTGAATGTTGTCAACACTCTTTAGTAGTATAAGAAAAGAGGAGGAAGAGGAAAAGGAAGAAGAAGAGTACGGGAAAAAAAAGGAAAAAAAAGGATCTATAGTAGCATCCTTTCTTTCTTTATGTGGTGCTCACTTACTCACACTTGTGCCTCCACAATCGGAATGAAAATGCTAATCTGCTTCTTTTTTATTTTTTATTTTCAGCTTGATGGTGATGTTGTTGTTGTTATGGTTACGGTTGTTATTGCTGTTGTCGGAATATTTATGGTCTTCTCGCATTTAACGTTTATTGAATAACATCGGACTGAATTATCTGTTTTGTTTCTCCTGATCTCTCTATATGGCTTTTTTTTTCTTTGGTTTAATGGCTTATTTGCATTTATTATGTTTCTTTGGTATATCTCTTGTTTTCTGTGGAATTTACGTGTTTCTTGTTTTTTTCTTTCTCTCTCTCTCTGTGATTTTATTTCGCTGAAGGGAAAGTTTTTCTGTGCCAAGATCAACGTTAGAAGCCGTTAGTTTTTTTTCTTTACCATTCACCCTTCGAAACAAGTAGAAGAGGACAAAACAAAAAAAAGAGGAAGAAAAATCAAGAAACAGCAGAAAGTCTTCAAGAAAGTATAAGCAAATAAGGAACTGTAAACAGTAAGAAAGTAAATAAAAAAGAAAAAGAAATCTGCGAAAAGGGAAAAAAAGAGACGTCGAGCGTCTGAATTAGAAAAAAATCTTCAATTAATAATAACTGAAGCAAAGTAAAACAAAAAAAAGTAGAAAAAAAAACAACAACAACATTAACGATAGGAAGAGTTTCATACAGAAAAGAGAAAGAAGAAAAAAGACGAACATAGAGCAGGATCAAAGGAAGTACACACACGCATACACAGACTCACAGGCATACAATCTACCTATATATTCATAAAGAAAGGTATATATTTCTTTTTATATTGCTGTGTAGTTACTTTTTCTTTGTCAGTGTTATTGTTCGTGTTTCTGTAAAACAATTTTTGTATGGCGGAAGTTAACACGACGGCAGCAGCATCATCGTGCTCCTCGTCGACGAACAATGCGACGCCGGCGCAGGCGAGTGTCAACTGCCGTGAGACGAACACCGCCACCGTAATCGGCGGAAGTGGTGGCAACAACCGCAAAACATTCATCATTCCCAAGTTGGACGAAAAACAGTTGGAAATAAAATTCCCGGATAATCAAAACAGTGGTTCTACCTTTGTTGTTGCAGAGGGCGGCCCCAGCAATACCACGACGGAGATAAACTGTGTTCCGCTGAACTCGAATGCCTCTGCGTTTGTCATTGGCGCAGGAAGTTTATACGCTAATGCGAATGTGCTTGTCGATAGTCCCCCCTCCAACTCCGCCTATCTCTCCTTATTGCAGCAACAGAGTCTCCAGTATCAAATGCATCAACTTTCTTCTGCCGAGCAAGAACTCTATCTTACGCGTGAGATGCTGCAGCAGTGCCCGCATCCCGTGTTGGTGATGGTCTTGTCATCTCTCCTTGAAGAGAATCCCGCCATTTGTCCGTTTGTGCGGCAGCGGTGTGAACGGGCAGCGGTGATTTTATCACAACAGCAACAGGCCGCCGCCGCAATGGCCGCCGCCGCCGCTGCTGCTAACAACAACAACAACAGCAACAACAACAATGGTGTGAACAGCAATAACAATAACAGCAACACCAATAACAATGGCAATAATGGACGTTACAATGCACCGTGGGGGTCACACACGGTAGCGACAAGTAGTTACGAAAGTCCGCGGCCCGCCGCTTCATACACGTCGAGTGCATCGCCGCACGCCGGTGGTACTCGCAAGGGACGCGGCAATCGTTCACGCGAAGAGGGCGTGTGCAGTGTGCACAACAGCGTGCGCTCTATGAATCACCTGCAGCTCAACAAGCAGACAGGACTGCACGAGTGTGTGCATGGCTTCCATTGTCTTGAGGACGGCGGGTCGGCGGCGGTAACACCTTCAAACTTCAACAATAGCGCAGCCTCACCATCACACACGAAGATTTCATTAGCGCCATCAAGAGATAACCACAGCAACACAAATTACAGTAACGGCAGCACACCCGCTATTAAGAGTAACAGTAATAGCAATATAAATCTTCACGGCGCCAATAATAGCATTAATCACAGTCATGGTAATAATATTCATAATAATCATAGTCATATCATTATCACCAGCAACAATAATAACAATACCAACACTCGAAACCATATCAATAGGGGGAGTAAGTTTGGAAGCAATGTCAAGAGTCATGGTGAATGTGGTGAACATACAGTTGTGCAGGAGGAGAGAAGCACCACTTTATTTCAAGTACTAAATGATTCAGCTGATACGAACTCTGGGTTTGATGTTCTGAACTCTATATTGCAAAGTGTGCGAGAAATTGCAGAAGAGGAGGGAAACCTAGATGAACCAGTAAGATAAAAGAAAATCTGTGAAATGTGAGTTGAAATAAATGGAGTGAGTTTTAGTTGTAAAAGCAAACTTTCGATGTTAAATATTTTTCACTTATAATTGATTACAGTATGTCTTTCCCTCCATCAACATTTATATCTATGTATGCATTCATATGCTTCTTATTATTGTTTTCTTTTTTTTTTTCGCCTATTGCCTGTGCATTTCAGCTGCCTTTCTTCGCCCACCCCCCTTCACACCCACACAGTGCATATGTCCCCACTCGTGTCTGTTGGTTCTCAGACCAGCGAAAAAGCAACGAAAACCAAAACAGAAAAAAAATACATTAAAAAGTAAAAAAAAAGATGCATTACGATGAAGAAGTTACTGCAATAAAATAAACTACAAGAGGGATATGAATAAATAAAATTAACGCAAAGAGAATTATATATATATATATATATATATATATATAGATATATAGATATACGTGAAAGGAGCACATACCAATATTGCTGCTATTAAGTAGCTAGAGTTTCCCTTCTCAGTACTTTGGATTTTTCTTCCCATTCATTTCTCTCTAATTGTGGTTTTATGAGAAAACAAAGAGTGTTTTTTTTTTTTTTTGAAAAAAAAAGGAGAGAGATTTACGGTTACTTACCATAAACGGCAGCTGCCGTTGCCAAGGCGAAGCAAATAAAATTGAAAGGAAAAAAAACCGTGTGAAAAATATTAAAGCAAAGAAGAAAGTAACCCTACTAAGAAATATGTACGTGAACAAAAAAAAAGGACGGTGAAAGTCAATAAAGGTGTACACATTATCCACGGTGGGTAAACGAAAAACGATAACAACAGCAAATTCCTGTTGAGAGATGCACACGGGCACAGAGATTCATGCTAACATGAAGATCAATAAGGTGAATGTGATTGGAAGTAAAATGAAATATGTTGGGAGTGATACCTCATGAGCTTTGTATTTGAGGTGGAGAGTATGGAGAGATGTAAACGAGAAAAGAAAATGTAAGAGAATTGAAAGGTGAAGGGACAGATTAGGGGAATGAAAAGATGAAATGAGGGTAGAGAACATAGTGAATCAGCTTGACAAGGCATTTTCTGCTTGATGGTCATTACCATCTCTCCTTTTATTTTTGGATAATTCGTCCTTTTTCCCCATTTTTCTTCTTTTTTTCCCTGCTATTTTGTTTTCTTGTTACCTGTATTTGCGTACTACTATATTCCCCTAATCTTTTACACCCTACTCTGTGGCTTTGCTTCAGTTTTTTTTGTTTTACATCTGTTCCCTTTTCTTGATATTTTTCTCTTATTATTATTATTATTATTATTATTATTATTATTATTATTATTATTATTATTATTATTATTATTATTATTATTATTATTATTATTATTGTTCGTTCTGGGGTGTTTTTTTTTTTCCACTATTATTACGAGTGATGCGAAGACTTTGGGTGTGTGTGTCTGTGCATTTTTCTCCACGCTTTTTTGTTCTCTTTTATTCTTGTGTGCATGTATGTATATGTGTATATGTGTTTGTTTCTTTTTTTTTCCATCTCCAGACCTTGTTATATCGGTACGTATATATTAGGTGGATTACACTATGCTCTCAATACTGAAGAAAACAAGGGAACTAAGGAGAGTTGTGGAAGAAAAATTTCCTGATGTACAAAGAACCCGTTTTGCTTTCACAGGGTCAATACATGATGTCAAGAACGGAAGAAAAAAATCGTTTAAAAGAAGAAAAGAAGCAAAAAAAAAAAAAACATTAAAACGAAAAGAAAAAAAAACACTTGTTATTATTGGAGAGTAATATTGAGGCGTAGAATAAATCTTACTTTATTTGCTGATGGTGATGTTTGTTTGTTTTATTTTTATTCCTGAATTGATGATCACTCTTATTTTTGCTGCTGTTGTTGCTGTTGTTATTACTAATGAGACAAACTGTAGGACAGTACTGCTACACTCAGAACAGGAGAAGTCGAGGCGAAAAAAATATCATTAAGAAGCACTACCACATAAAGTGGAATCGTCATTGAAGTTACAGAAAAAGAAAAGTGGGTAGAAGTATTGGTGCTCAAAGTACACGTAACGTACATATTCATGGGTATATATTTTTACCCTGAATAAATTAACCACAAAAAACAACAACAACAGTGAAAAAGAAATAAAAAGAATTTTACATTCCCTGACATTTATTTAATTTATTTATTTTTTATTTATTTTTCTTACTGGGGCCCTAAAATACTCTATATGTACGTGTAACACCTGAATCTGTCGTATCAAGGTGTCCACTACGATATGTTAATATATATAATATTATATATATATATATATATAATATAGGTATGCGTTCACATGTACACTCTCGAACACAGAAAGACTGATCTCTCAGTTACTGCACACATCACCCCAGGCTAAGAAACAATAGAATTAATGTGGAGCTACGGAAATGTGCCAGTTGAAATAATGATAAGAATAAAAAAAAAATAGGCGGAGATAAATAAGGGTGCAAAAAAAAAAAAGACTGAAATTATCTTGTTGTTTGGGTTTGCTATTCGCAATACCTTTTGTTTCCATTATTCCATCCGCTTTAACTTCTACAGCTGGCGTTACGGTTTTCTGTCTTTACGTTCCCTTATTCAATTTTAGGCCCTCTTCGGATGCCTCTAGTGTTATTTTGTTGTTGTTTGTTTTTGTTTTTTATTTATGTGTTTTTTTCTTGTTGTTTTGCGCTTCTTTTAACCAACAGATCGAACTTCCTTTTTTTCTTTTGTTTTTTTTTTTTGTTTTGTGTTATTCCCCCCATTAAAAAAAAAAATAAACCGCTCCCCTTTATTTTCCTTTTCAATCCTTCGCCCTTCTTTTTGGAGCAGCGACTGCTGTTTGCTTTACTTTTCGATGTCCTCTCGGTGTTTAATTGTTCCCCCTCTTCTTACTGACACACTCGCTGGAGAGAAGGGGCAGAGAGAAGATAACAGAAGGGGAAAGCAAAAATATAAAGAAAAAAAATAATTGAGATAAAAGAATGACCGGCTAAATGGTCCTTTTTTTTCTCATTTTGGAGTGTATCAAGTAGATAGATAGAGTGAATAGGAGGGATGTCGTATGTGTGAAAAGGTGTAATAATATGTGAGCGAGTAGGGAAATAATCCTGGGAGTGTCTTTCATATTTATTTGCTTATGGTTATAACTACGAAGGACTAATCCGTTTTTAAGAGAAAATAAATAAAAGAAAAAAAAAGTGGAATGAAGTGTTCCCAATGGGCAGCTAAAGTACCACACACACACACACACACTTGGGTACACAGAGACATATTTATTTAAAATACCGTATTACTTCTTTTTTCTTTGTGTGTATCTACATGCGTGCATATCTCCCTCTCTGACTATTTATATGCTTGTCTCTTTTACTTTTTCCATCACGCCCCTCTCTCATTCTCTTTTTTTTTGTTCTTGTCAAAACTCCCTTCCCTGTGTTTGCATATGTATTTCTTTCGTTCTATATTTCTATATCTATGTCTATTTATATCTATATCTATATTTCTCCTATCTGCGTTGCATATTTTAGGTTCAAAGCTAGGTGCGCACATCACAGGACATCTCTCCTGACTCTCTCTCTCTCTCTTTTTGTGTGTGTCTGTCTCTCTGTATCTGTGATCTAAACACAATAAAGAGTTTATTATGACTCACGACGAGATGATCGAAATGCCGTCGGCCGTACTCGCCCGCTGCCCACCGTCACTCGCGTTGCCAACCGCAGACCCGAACGCTTTAGCAGTAGAGGCAATGATGCGCTTTGTAGGCGCACACTTTGTAAAGCACGACGCTTCACTCCCTGTTGCATGTGAAATACAAAGAACCGTTAATAGCAAGAATGGTAAGAAGAATGCATCATGGCATAGTAAAGCCAATAAGGAACGACATGAAGGTTGTATGGCGTGCCTTAATTTTATTGAAAGTAATACACACCTTGACGCAGAGGTGGTACCAAGTGATCAGCAACCATTGTTGCTTTGTGTAAAGGTACTAGCACTAAAGTCACTATTTCCAGCATTTGTGTACATTACACATATGGATGATGGACTGTTTAAGAGCGCAATTCAAAAATCTGTTGTACCCAAAGTAGCCACCACATGGCAGCGATTACGTGGGACGTATCGCAACGACGTACTGAAGGATAACGCCTGCTGTGGACCCTGCAGTAGTGTAGAAGAAGCAGTGAAGGAAATAGAAAGTGGTCTTCGGGCGTTGGAATCATTACACGTGGCACATGCAAAGTCGGCGGGAACATTTCTTTTGGGAACCGAACGGCCGTGCAGTGCGGATGCTGTGGCGTATGCGGCGGCATCATCGTTTCTGCATGCGGACTTTGCTGGCCATCATGCATCTAATGTTATTTTGGAGGCCCAACATCGATTGAGGGAGGAGTGTCCTGTACTGCTCAAGTACGTGGAAAAACTGCGGATGTTATACTTTGAGGAGTATAGTGCTTTTTATGCGCTTCGACCAACGGAGTCATGGAACCAGGGAATGACGGCGGGTATGCAATCACCACGGGACGATTTGTATCGTCGAGGTCGTTGGATGACTATTACATGCACAGTTGGTTTTACCTTGATGTACTTTGTTCTCACGAATGCCAAACTTATCTTGCTTTTACTAGAGGAATTGTCGGAAGAGGAGGAGGAGGAAGAGGAGGGAGGAAAGGGTAATGAAGGAGGTCAACATGAGGAGAATGAAAGACGGATTAAATAAAAGGAAGGCTGAAAATAGACTGTGATGGGGGGATACTGTCTCTATGTCCGTATCTTTGCATCTTCTTCTTATGTTGATATATCATAACGGAAACAACAACAAAAAAAAAAACGAAACAAAAGAAGAAACATGACATTCAGAACAAGCAATAAAGTAGAATTTCTCGTTCATTAATTCCAGAAACATGTTTACCTTCCCTTTTACTTTTTTTTTCTTTGGTGTAGATTTCTTCCTTTTTTTTTCTTGAATTTCTTTGTTTCTTTTTATCATTATTTTATTCTTATAAAAAAAATATTTTATCTCTCTTTTGTCTTTGTTTTCCTTGTTGGTAAACATTATATGTAATAATTTTAGTTAGGAAGTTCTCTTGCTCAAGGTCAAGCAGGTCGAACGTAGCATCTATATATAAATAAATATATATTTATATTTATATTTATATAGGTACTTCTTCTTATCTGTCTGTAAAAGTAAAAAAAGAAAAAGAAAAAATGCAGGGTAGCTGGTCGATTCTGAAGAAGAACTGCTCAAACTTTTTCCCTGGTCTTGCAGTGTTTGCCAGACAAACGCAGGAGGCACTCGATATTTGGCTTCGTATCTACAATCGTCAGCTCCAATATGGACCAGTGGACTTTGTGGAGCAAAGCGAAACATACTCGCCTGACTACCACAAGCGCTTTCACTCACAGGACAAGAACATGTGGGTTGATATGGAGCTTAGTAAGGAAGTCTCTCAGAAGGAACTGGCAAAACTCATGACATACAAATTGGATATGTGGCGTATGGTTCACTGCACTGGTTCTACATTGCTGATTGGCGGCTACGCACTTCCTCTCGCACTTTTCTGGCTTTCAAATGATACATGGGTGCCATCGTCTTTTAATCGCACACCGGAGGAATTAAAGGCATGGCGACAGGCGCAGGATTTGTACCGTTACCGCAGTGCTCCTTCGTATCTTACAGACACCAAGTGGTTCTTTGACTTCCATGCCTATCCATGGAATGAGACACAGGAACGTGCATGGGATGATCTTTTTGAAAAGAATGATGTTTGGCGTGATCCCAAGGTGGTTCGTCCGGCTGCAGAAATGTATGATGGTTTCATTAAATTTGAACTCATTCGACGAAAGTCACTTCGTCACCTTTCCCGAAGCATGAATATTCCAACTTTCCCAATGCTTACACGTTTGTGTAATGGTACACGGGTGCGTGACTACTGGAATCTTGCATGGAATGAGGATTATATGGTTATTACCCAGAAATTACACGAAAAGATGACGGATGAGGAACTGTACGACTTTGCATGGAGACGTTTTCTTGCCCCATATGATAAGAATCTCTCACGCGAAGAAGTAATGAAACGCGTGGAGGATTACTTCACCTTCCTTGGTCCTGGGTTTGTTGAGAAAGGCAAGGCACCTAATCTTGTTATTCTAACAAACTACGTGCTTGGGTACTATAATGATCCCGCATTCCTCGAGGAGGATATTGCTGAACTTGACAAGAATGATTATGATCACCTTGCCAGTTGGGGCAAAGACGCGTTCCTGCGTCGTCTTGAGTTTGAGAATGGTCCACTGCGTGATCAGGTGGAGGCACACACGCAGAAGTTGCTGGCAGAACGTGCTGCAGTTGCAAAGGAACAAGAAACATCAAAGAAGGCTGCGTAGGACTAGACTGAAAATGGATAGATGAAACATGCCGAGATAAAGACGTATGTGTATTGGAACGTCTGTCTGCTGGAGTTCGTCTGTGCTTCTATGAGAATAAAGAAAGAAAAAAAAAGAGAAAAAGGAAGGAAGCAAAGAAGTAATATGAAAAAATGTGTGTACAGGTGAGAAGTGGTGTGTTAGTAGAAAGAAAAAAAAGGAAACAGAGAAGGGGGTAAAAAAAAAAAACATAGTTTGAAGATAGCGCCTTTTTTTTTCTGTCGTTTCTTATTCATGGTTAGTGGAAGGAAGGGGTTTTTAGGTGAAAAAAGTTCTGCTGTTTGTGTTCTTCTGTTATGTTGTGTTTTTTGTTTTTCTTCTTCGCCTTTTCTTCTTTCCCGTTGTGGGGATTGAGGAAGAAGTAATGATTGATACGTATAAGAGTCGGCTATAGGAGAATTCAATTTTCTTCCGTTAGTGGAAGGACACAGCAGGAGATTTTTTTTCTTCTAACATCTGAGGAATGTTGTTGTTCGCTTTAAAATCCCTGTGGAGAAATTCTGTGCTAGTATTATTCTTTTTTTTCCCCATTCTATTCTTTAAAGACACTTATTCTTACTGTTTCATTACTGTTATTGTTTGCTTCCTTTCTTCTATTCTTCTATTCTTTTTTTTATTTTTCTTGGTCTCTTGGAATGCGTATTTGTTGAGAGAGAGTTTACCGCTGAAAAGGCGTCAGTAAGAAGTTGAGAAGGTAGAATATATACGCACAGACACAGTCTCACACACCTACAAGAGGAAGGAAAGAAAGAAGAAAGAAAAAACAAATACAAGCACAGCCGAAGGGGTAAAGGGAAGAGAATAAAAAAGTTCTACTTTATTGCCTTTTCGGTTCTCTTTTTCGTGTGTTTTTTTCCCATTTAAACTTACTATTCATTCTCATATATTGAAGAATGGGTTGTTGCTGTTGTGGTGTGCGAACGAGAAGGGACGAACCCGAGACGTATGAGAAAAGTCGCAGTTGCACAGATGTCATCTTTGCCCTTTTGTTTATTGTCATGTGGGGTTGTTTTATAGCCCTCGGTGTGATTGCATTCGAGAATGGTGATATGAAGAGTCTTGCATACGGGCACGATTATCTCGGTCGTTACTGTGGTGTGGGTGAGGCACCGCCGGGTTTTGCAGATCATATTCCAGAAAATGCACCGTTTCAAAGCAAAAAGTGGGAAGATAACAAATATGTCTGGTATCCAATACCGCTAATAACGGATTCTTCTGTGCTAGGCCACATCAGCAGATATTTAAACCTTGGCGTTTGCGTGCAAACATGTCCTCTAACAGATGTGGATGCATTGGTTGCTTTATCTAAGAAAGAAGTACCTGTAGATCCCAATTTGTTAAATAAGATTCGTGTATATGCGTATGGTACAACATCTGTGAATGGGGCTCCGGTACAAGCAGCTTCTGAAATATATGCATTATACGACTCATCTGGAATGATTCGAAAGTGTCTTCCACAACTTCAACAGCCAAAGGAAGTGCAGGAATTAATTTCTAATCCTTTTTTGCAGAGAGCATACACTTTCGCCATGCAAGGGGCACATGAAATACAAAACAGTTGGCGTGTCTTCCTTATTGAAGCTGCTATATGTATTGTATTGTGCTTCGTTTTTATTTTATTAATGCGTTGCATGGTTGATGTACTTGTGTGGCTTACTATTTTTTGCTTATTCTTCGTATTGGCTGGTAGTGGTGGAGTCTGTTTTTTCATCTATCACACTAAAGGAAAAAGTGATTTTTTGCCAGTATCGGGGGTAGCAGATTACGCAACGCTATTTCTTGTTATGGCAATTGTGCTATGGGTTCTGTCACTTGTGTATATGTTTATCGTTCTAGCACTGTGCTCTAAAGTACGTCTTGTATGTGCTGTAATTAAGATTTCCAGTCGTGTATTAGCATCTGTGCCTTCATTGATTTTTCTCCCAGTTGTGACTGGTATATTAATGCTTGGAGTACTTGCCTGGTCTCTGACTATTGCCATGTCTTTGTATAGTGCCAAGAAGAGTGGTAAAGCACTTTCACTTGTGCCTGTTACAAATGCCCTTCAGTTCGATAATTCCACTGTAGTGGAGTTTAACAATACCAAATTTTATTCTGTTGCATCCCGCGTATTAGAGAGTAATCATATCTATCAATATATGGCTCTTGCAGATCTCTTTGGATTTCTATGGACGATGGGATTTCTCAGTTCCTTTTCATTCACTGTCATTGCATTCGTTGCAGTCTTCTGGTACTTTTCAAGTTTAAATAGCAGTGAAAAGAGGGTACCAGCCTTTGGTGTATGTCGCGCTATATGCTGGACACTTGTATACCACAGTGGCACTATAGCTTTGGGATCTCTTATTATTGCCATTGTACAAACCATTCGTTTTCTTCTTTCCTACTTTGCCAAGAAGGCAAAAGTGGCGGTAGGGGAGAATCAATTGTTTAAGTGTATATACTGTTGTCTACAGTGTTTTTTGGCTTGTTTTGAGCGTGTGCTTTCTGTGATTAATAAAAATGCGTATGTGATGATGTGTCTCACTTCTAGGTGCTTCTGCATTTCCGCCTGTAATGCGGTTTCGCTTATTATAAGTTACGCCGTGGAGCTTCTTTTCCTCAGCTGGTTAATGGAGGTGATTTTTTTCTTTGGAAAACTCTTCGTGATTGGCTGTTGTTGTCTCTCCGCCTATTTTCTCTGTGGTGTGGCGAGTCTCGCCCCGGAGGTGGAAGTGAGGTTTATGCCAATTCTCGTCGTTGGGGTGATGACGTACTTTATGTGCACCGGCTTCTTTAATGTGTACAACTCCGCGGCGGACGCACTGCTGGTGTGTTACTGTTATGATCGTAAAGTGAATGACGCCAAGGGACTTTATTACGTCCCGCATGAGTTGGAGCATCAAATTAAGGATTACTCACAACGGGCGAAACTACGGAAGTTTAACGAAATGCAGATGGCAGCACATCATTCAGATTGATTCACAAGTGAAGTGAAGTGGAGTCGTACAAGAGAGAAAGGAAGAAGAAAGTGATGTTACACTGTAGTAACTCTCAGAAGAGAAAAAAAGGGGTTAAAAAATATCTATCTTTCTACAAAAAAGTAAATAATATACACGAACACATATATACAAAGCAATAAAGACCATCAAATCTAAAATGAAATGTCTATATATCTTTTATGCTTGCCAACCCAACAACAAAAAAAAAAGGAATAGGACTAGAAGGAAACGGGTTCTGGTGAACAGATTGTATTGGAAACGGGGATGAAAAGGTAAATAATAGGAACTGTTTTATAACAAGAAGCAAAGTAGTCGAAGGAAATACTTATCTGCTAAATGGAAAAAAGAAAAATAAAAAGGAACATTTGACCGGCATCATCATCATCATAATCATCAATAGTAACAAGTAGTAATAGAAACAGTACTCAAAAAAGGAATCAAAATCAACAGAACGACACACCACAAGAGCGACAAAAATGAAAAAGATGTAAACAAATGATAAGATGATCTCTATTTTAGATGGACAAGACGACAGTGTTGTTATTGTTGGATACTTTTTGGCGTGGAAGAATTATGATAGTGGTTTGAAAACGATGTTTATTCTCTTTTTCTTCTTCTTTTGAGTGTGTGTATATAAATAATATCTAAATCCTATTTTTATGCAATGCTTCTTTGATGGTAGTGATAATGATGATGCTGTTGTTGTTGTTGTTTTTTTTGTTTTGTTTTGTTCCACCCTTGCAAACCAAAGAACTATACACAATGTGAAGTACAGCTTATCTTTTTTTTGTTTTTAAAGAGAAACAATCCTTTATACAACAAGAGGAGTGAAGTTGTGCTTACCGGTACGTCTACTAATAGACAGATGTATAGAAAAAGAAAGAAAGGGCGCATGTGTGTATGTGTGTGTGGGCTAGCTTTCCTTTAAGGATGCTGCGAATATATATATATATATATTTGCACGTATACCTCTATATGGGGACGTTGAGTTTATTCAACACATAAACTACGAATGATTTTATAGAAGATTTAAAGCAAGAAAGAGGTATACTGAGAAAGAGAAAAAAAAATAAAGAATATATACTCCTATATTGCAATAGAAGCTCGGCATATCTACTTGCACAATTAGGGGTATTATAAAATTGGGGCAAATAAAACAATATGTATACACTGGGATTTATGTTCAAAATATATCTCATGTACGTATTTCCTTATCCAAATTTATATGATTCGTACTCTTTTCTTTTGTTAATGTTTTTTTTTTTTAATCGACCTTTGTCGTTCTTTTTTCTTTTTACCGGAGACTATCTTTTTGCGCTTGTTTTTCTTTATATTGCATACTTGTCTTGTGAGACCTCTTTTCTGGTTTCATTAGTTGAGTACTAATTCCATTCATTTTTTTGAAGTATAAACAACTATATATATATATATATATATATAAGGGAAGAAACTAGGAGGTTCAAGGAATTATTTTTCTTCTTTCTTCTTATTCTCCTACTATGCTCTTCAGTAGCCTTTGGAATTGCTCTTTCTGTCGCACTCTATAATTTGGTGATTTTACTTCACATTCTACTGTTGGTGCGCAGATTTATGTTTGGAGGAATATTCTGCCGATATGCGTGTGCGTTTCTCTTTTTGTTGGGTTGGCATACTCTGGTTTTGTTTCTTCTTTTTCTTTTTTTTACTTTTTTCTTTCCAATGACCACCATATACATTTTTTTTTTGTTAAATGATTATAACTACAGTTTTGACTACTGTTGGCACATGGAAGGACGTATATCCTTCTCTTTCTGTATTGACTATGTTGTATTTGCTCTTTTTATTTCCCATTCACTCAATTTGGATTGTGTTTCCTTTTTTTTCCCCTTCATATCATAGTGATATATTAAGTCTTTATTTTTAAGAAGAGAGAAATAAAAAGAAAAAGAATAGTTAAGAGGAAAAAAGATTTTTTTAAAGCGAAAATACCAAACACATTCTCAACGGTTCATATTAACAAGAAAGCAATTGACCAGAAGAAGAAAAAGAAAAAAAAATACAATAAACAACAATAATCAACAAGAACAAGAACAGACAATAACAAAGAGAGAAAGTACAGCAATGAGCAGTGGACTTGCCGACTTTGACGGAGATGACGTGAAGGCACCCATTGTGTCTGCGCAGCCACACATTGGTGTTGGCATGGGCACCCACAGTGCAGTCGCGCTTGGCGGCTTTCAGGACTTCTGTCTGAAGAGCGAACTCGCCAACGCCATTCGCGAGAACGGCTTTGAGCACCCGAGCGAGGTGCAGCACCAGGCACTGCCGCAGGCGATGCTCGGCGCCGACATTCTCGTGCAGGCCAAGTCCGGCATGGGCAAGACGGCGGTGTTTGTCTTTGCGCTGCTCGAGCAGATTGAGAAGGTGGCGGACGGACAGAAGCCGCACTGCCAGGCCATTGTCGTCGTGCACGCCCGCGAGTTGGCGTACCAGATCGAGCAGGAGTTCAAGCGCTTCAACAAGTACCTCCCGCACTGCACCACCGGCGTCTACTTTGGCGGCATCCCAGAGGACGAGAATGTGCGGCAGCTGAAGAAGGAAGTGCCGGCCATCGTCGTCGCCACCCCGGGCCGCCTTGCCGCCCTCATTCAACGCAAAGCCCTCGATGTCTCGCGGGTGAAGTGGTTCGTCGTGGATGAGTTTGACAGATGTCTGGAGGATGTGAAGATGCGCCGGGATGTACAGACGGTGTTTCTCAAGACACCAAAGGAGAAGCAGGTGATGATGTTCTCCGCCACCATGACAGAGGATCTGCGTAATGTGGCCAAGAAGTTTATGACAAACCCAACGGAGATTTACGTTGATCAACGGGCAAAGTTGACACTGCACGGACTGGCACAGTTCTACATGAATGTCACAGAGGCACAGAAGCTGCGGAAACTCTGCGATATTCTGGATGCGGTGGAATTTAATCAAGCCATCATCTTTACCTCATCCGTGGAACGCTGCGAGGCATTGAGTCGTCAACTGCAGTCACTCAAGTTTCCTGCCATGGCGATTCACTCCCACATGGATCAACAAGAGCGTCTCCGCGTGTATGAAAGCTGCAAAACAAACCACACCCGTATTATTGTCGCAACAGACCTCTTTGGCCGAGGTGTTGATATTGATCGTATCAATCTTGTTGTACAGTTTGATATGGCATCAGACGCAGACTCTTATCTGCATCGCGTGGGTCGAGCCGGTCGTTTTGGTACGAAGGGACTCACCGTGGCGTTTCTCACCGAAGAGGAGAAGGAGATTAAGCGTGAAAACCGCAAATACACCGATCATGGCGTAATGAAGGAGGTACAAGAGCGGTTCGAAATGCAGGTGCAGGAGTTAACAGACATCAGCACACAACTTAACCAGAGTCAGTACATGAACCAGTAGACAATAGGCAAGGAAACTGGGAGGGAGAGAAAGAAAGAGAGGATACAATATTGAAAGCGGAGAAATAAGAGGTATATATATATATATTTGGTGGGGTATATGTGAATATGGGCACACCTGCCAAAGGAGGGAGAAGAGGTGAGACAAGGAAGAAAAAGAAAAATAGCTGAGATAGCGATAGAATAGAAACAAAACAAAAAAAAAACAGGAAATACACTGAAGATTAGAAAAAGAAAAAATGCACCATGAGGAAATAAAACATGTATTGGCCTGTTTTTTTTTTTTCGATCCTCTATTTATCTATCTATTTTTTTTTTAATCTATCTTAAACCCCACTTCTTTTATTGCTCCGTTTTTATTATTATCATTATTATATTTTTTTTGTACTCTCATTCATTCCTTCCTTCTATTGCTTGCTTTGTATTTTTTCTCCGTGTCCATTTGTGTTGGTTTATTTCTCACATGATTTACCTCCATACTGCTGCAGGCATTAAACATATGGTGCAGAGACAAGGTCAAAAAAAAAAAGGATATATTTAAAGAAGAAACCTGAAATGGAGTTGGGCGAAGTGAGGGCAACATACACAGAGAAGGAGAGAAAGAGAAAGATAGGGAGGAAAAAAAAGGAGGGGGAGAGAGCGAGTGAGTGAATGAGAAAGAGAGCAAAATAAAAAAAAACATGAAGAGAATGCCTAAGTCTAAAGAAAGCAAGAAAAAAAAGTGAGGATGTGAGAGTATGTGGGGGATGGATAAGGTAATAGAGAAAAACGCGAAAAAAAAATAGGATGTGTATGTGTTTGTATTCTTCTTTGGAAAAGTAAAATACAGCAAGACATTAGGTAACAAATTGAGGGAGTTAATGCGTCTCAGATTCAATTATAGATAATATTACATAACATGCATAATTTACTTTTTGGTATACATGCATCAACACATTTTTTTAAAAAATTTCTCCCTTCAACCGTCCACTCTACTCTCTCCATCCAACTTTGGTTTAAGCCAATGAAGAAGAAGAAATAAAGAATTCTCAGATGATTTTGATAAATTATTATCTACTTTCGTTTTTCCTGTCTATATATATATATAAGAGTGAAGCACAGGCCGACTGTTATTACTTATAAAAGAAGGAAAGGAAGGTAATTTAGTAGATGTTAGGAAAGGGGTGGAGGGAAATTTGGTTAATAGCGCCCAAAGCAGAGGAAAGCACACCCCACCATATTTGTAATCCTCTTTATCAATATCATCACCTCTCTCTCTCTCTGTTGATCTATGTGAGAAGTCGAGCCCTGTTCGACACCTTTTAAATTTGTTTTTTTTTTTTTTCTTGTCTGCAGCGTCTCCCTTTTTTTTCCCCTTTATTCCCCTTAATATTGGACCAACCGTGGAAATAGCAAAGCTTCTACGTTTTGTTGGCTTTCTTTAAAAATAAAAGAACTGTATTTGTTTTTCTTCTCCTTTTGTATCTTTTTATGTTTCTCCTCTTTGTTTTGTTTTGGTACACACTTCTCTTGCTGTTCTTACGTTAAACTGTTTCGTATTTCAGAGGGGTGTTGTATTTGACAGTTACATCTCTTCTCGTTGAGATATTTGGAAGGAAGAAACAAGGAGAGTGGATAGATTTTATCAATAGAAAAGGGAGTCACTGTGAGAGCGATAAAGCTGTTCAAATTAGAAAGACATCTCGGTAATTATTATTACTATTTCGAAAGAAAAAAAGAGGGGGGAGTGGGGAGAGGAAATCAAATAAGTTAGACTCTTTAGACACCGATGCACATTTACGGTAGAGACCAGCAAGCTTTCAGGTTACGTCGCTCATATGGGGAGAAGTTTTTGCTTCATTGTTTCACATTTGTTAGCTGTGTGCAAGTTGCATGTTTTCTACTTGCCATTATTCGTACCTCCAACTCTGTTAGAAATTCAATGGAGAACAATTTTTTCTTTAGCAGCAAACTAGAATTAAAACCGATTTATTTCAACGATTGTTGCGGTGTAACAATAAGTTATCCCAGGGCATTCTTCAGCAATGTAACTTTTCATTTGGATCCATTGAATGTAACCTATCTTGTAAGTCGATGTGCTACTAATATACGGATGCTCTTTACATGT
Source organism: Trypanosoma melophagium (assembly GCF_022059095.1). NCBI lineage: Eukaryota > Euglenozoa > Kinetoplastea > Trypanosomatida > Trypanosomatidae > Trypanosoma > Trypanosoma melophagium. The sequence goes on along the minus strand of NW_027125155.1, from coordinate 498,101 downwards.
GTCGCATTACATTTAGTTATATGCGTAATAAATCGTTCAAGTGTATGGGTGGGTGTTAGAGATGTACGCTACCATTTTGTTGTACTTCGTAAAGATCTTTTTACGGTGTGGGAGGTATTTCTTATGGTTGTTTCGTTTATCTTGTTGTGGGGTGTGAATTCGGAGAACCAACTCTTGGCGCGCTATCTAAGAACTTGTAGAGCTCCAGCAGCCGGTACATTTAGTCACATCATGCCATACGCAGAGCTATACGTTTCTCTCTTTTTATCACTGACTATTTGGGTAATAAATGCCATTGCAGGAGTCTTTGTAAGATGTAAGAAAAACCCACGAGATAAGTTGATTAAGGAGGAGAAAGCACAACGAGAACTGCTTAATCAAATGAATGAGCACAACCCAGAGAAGGATGATCATAACAGCCGTGAACATCCTCTAAACAATACTATAGGGAATCACGGAGGCGATCCCGTGATCGCATCTGCGGCTACTCACGGAATGTCGATTTTAGATCCAAATCTTCAGCCAAAAGATTCGGCTTTTGGGGGTGGCACTAATACTCAAACGGCATCCCATAATGCTGCTGCGGTTGCGGCTCCGCCTTCTTCCCTTTCATTTGGACCGAGTGTTAGTCATCCACAAACACCAACCACAGTGGGGCTTGAGCCCCGTGGGTTTTCTACTGTAGATAGTGCAGCTGATCTCGCTGGGAATATGTCGTGGAGAAGTCGTGATTTGACAGATCGCGTGGTTTCCCCATTAGCCGTTGTGCCTGTAGTGGGAATAGGAACAGGAACAGGCACGTCATCATCGCAGTTTCATCCACCACCTCCACCAGCATCGTCAAATGCGAGAAGAGGCGGGCAGTACGATGGTGCAACAGACGATACTGTAGAGTTATAGTCAAGATCTTTACGCACGTAGATTTTTTTTTCGGGGCTTTGATTTTTTTTGTTTGTTTTGTTTCTTTCTGTTGCTGTTATTATTGTTATTGGTGCCACCCTCAAGAGGGATTATGTTGAAGAGTACATCTGCATCACGGTTTTTGTTATTATCATTCTCGTTCTTACCTGCGAAACAAAAAAAAAACAAAACGAACCAAAAGGGGAGCATAGAAAAGAAGAAGAGAAAAATTAACAACGCCGAAACCTTAAATTACCCCCGTGTTACTGCTGTTCCCAGACAGTGCAAAGGAAGTGACCCAACAAATGTACGGAAATAAATGAAATGGACTTGCCAAATTGAGAAATATGGTGAGAGCATCACCAGTTAGATTTCTCTAGGATGCCATACATTGACGCCTTTTTTTTTCCTTCTTGTTCCTGTAATTTTTTTCATAAAACGAGATGGGAAATATATATATATATATATTTATATTTATATTATTTGCCTTCTTGGATGTCTGAATATATCTTTCCATATGTACTATGCACTGCTACTATTTTTTTGTTTTCTTTTATTCTTGTAGGACACGAGAGCAAGCGAAGGAAAAAGGAAAAATGGCCGCCCCACAGGAATACGCGCGTGTGCACTCCGTCGACTTGACGCTGCAGCATGAAAAGGCGTACCAGCGTCAGACGGCAGTTAATGAGAACAGCCACAAGCCGTCAAAGAAGCACGTGAACATGAGCGGCCACATCCGCTACTCCAAAAAGATTGGTCTCGGCTTCAAGACACCCAAGGCTGCTGTCAACGGCAAGTACATTGACCGCAAGTGCCCATTCACCAGCAACGTGTCCATCCGTGGCCGCATCCTGCGCGGTGTGGTGCACTCCACCAAGATGAAGCGCTCCATCGTGATTCGCCGCAACTATCTGCACTTCATCAGCAAGTACCAGCGTTACCAGAAGCGTCACCGCAGTCTGACGGTGCACTGCAGTCCCTGCTTTGACCCAAAGCCCGGTGATGAGGTGGTGGTTGGCCAGTGCCGCCCACTGAGCAAGACCATTCGCTACAACGTGCTGGAGGTGGTCACCAAGTCTGCTGCCGATAAGCTTGGTAAGAAGTTTGCCAAGAACTAGTTGGAGTAGTCTTGGAGTCTATTCGCTGTCATTGTCCATGGGAACGATAAGGGCAAACTCAGAAGGTGAAACATGAAATTAGAGTACCCCCTCTATCGTTACTTTGTTCATTTATTGATTTGTTCTTTTTGTTCTTAATTTCCTCCTATTTTTCGGTTATTTTGTCCGTGACCTTTTTTTTGTTTTTGTTCTTGTTACACGCATGACTAACTTTTTTTTTTAGGTTGGACTTTCTGCAAATGAATGTTTCGTTGTTCTTTTTGTTTTTGTTCTTTTTACGGCCTACCTCTTCCATCGGGTGTTTATACCAAAGAACCTCAACTGGTTGTAGTTGTGGGTTGTGTGGTAAATCTGTGTAGGGCATTGCTGTAAGCAAACAAAAAAAAAGTGAGAAAGAAAGAAAAGTAAGGAAGTTGTGTAGAACATCTTAGCAGTTTGTAATGGCTTGGCGTTACGGGGCTGCACCTGGTAATGGTGTCTCAAACAAAAATAACAGTAACGCCTTTTCATTTGGTACGAACCAGGAGAGTTTAGCGGTATCCAATGGTGCAGGGAGTGGAATTTTTAGTAATTCTCCTGGGGCTATATTTAGTGCAGGGGCATTTCTGCGTAGTAATGCTGCTCCTGTTGTAAAACCTAAACCAGAAGAAACGGAAGGAGAGGATGAGGAAGAGTCTATCAATGAGTTGAATTCTAATCAAAAAGCTTGTAATAGTGTTATGGAGCATTCAAAAAGTGACACCAATAGTGTGATGGGAGGTTCGCAAACACAACCTATTTTTGGTCGTGCCCATACTTCAATAAAACCACTAGGAGGTGCTTTCCTGCGTAAAATAGCTCAACAAGGTGATAATTCTGCTGCTAATGCTAATCAGAGAACTGGGGATACAAGTATGAATAAAGTTTCATGGGGGAAGAACTTGGCGAATCTTCAACCACGAAAACTTTTCGATCGCCCTGGAGGACTACCAAGAGATGTTGTAGAGTACGAAGATAAAGATGAGGATGAGGATGGAGAGAGTGGAGATCATGAATTCCTTCGCAACACTAAGGCATTATTTTCAGAGGTAGATCGTGAACTTCTTTCTGATACTTTTGTACCATACGAACATGTTTTACAGATTATTTCTTCTGATGATGGAGCAGAAGCTACTGCTAATGATATTGATGAAAGACTTGTGCCATACTATGAATTACAAGAAGAATTAGATGATTTATTGGGAAAATATATAGAAGCACATCATGATGAATTTAATGAGGCTATTTCAGGATTTTCTGAATTAATATTGGCTGTATCTGGTAGTGATGAGATGTTAGCTCGTTTAAAGCAGCAATTAATTATGGCTACTGCATCTCTTCACAATCGAGCAGAACAGTTACAAGTATTGCGAATGCGAGCTGCAAAAGCTCTTCTTATGACTGAATCACTTAAAGGTTTAGAAGCATCTCTTTCATGTGAGACAGTAGTAAAAAAACTGATTTCTACACATCACTATCTTGCAGCTCTTCGTTTGTTAAAGAAACATAGAGAACGTTTAGAAATGCCAGAGTTTACTGAAATTCGTGCTACGCAGACATTGCGAGATTATGTAAATGGAACGTTAGAAACCCTTCACAATACTATTATTGATGATTTAATGAGTACTGTATTTCGTCAGGGAAAATTAAATGAGGCGGATGCACAGTTGGTAGACCGTATGTTAGCCGATGGTGCATCGGAAAAACCATCTGGTGCGGTGGATGCTCTCGTACGATTATGTGAAGAAGCACAAATACATAGTAGCAGTATGAATAAATCGGGTTTAAATGTTTCAGCTGTTCTGGGAGATATTCACGATGATCCTTCCGATGAAGATATGGTACGAAATTATCTACGTTTTATTCCACTCTGTGTTCGAGCCTTACAGGAACTTGACAAGTTAGATCGCTGCTATGAGGCCTTTTTTTCTCGCGCAGCACGCAATATTGAACAAACTATTGCCCACTTCTTACATCTCTACGGTGTATGGCGACGACGAGCACTAAGTTTAAATAGTGTAGCTGGAAGTTCTGATGCTGCCGCAGTACGGGCTACACGAGTACAAGGAAAAGAACGTGCTTCAACTATAATATCTAGTGATGAGGCTGTTGCAGTTATTCAATCACCAGAATTACGTGCTATGCTTAATGCGCTCTTTGCAGAAATGGAGAAAATTGTACGTAATGCAGATTATCTTATTAGAGTAATTCTTACCGTACACTTTCCCTTTCTTGCTTCCTTTGTAATTCAACCAGGTGGGTTTGATCCAGAGCAAACGTATGAATATTGGGATATCATACACACACCAGTACGTGATCTAAAGGATTTTCATGAAATTGTTGCATCAGCCTTTTCAACAGCACTTTCAATGCGTGAAGGAATTCAACGACAATCAGGAGAAGAAAGTGAACATAGTATTTCTGGTGAGAGTGCTGATATGATTTCACTTAAACGATTAATGGTAAAATTTGATGTAGATGGTACCTTTAAAAGGTTTGAATTATCTGGAGCAAGTGTATGTTTTCAAGATATACGTACTGCTATTGATGTGGCAGGAGAAGCAGTGAAACGAGATTTCCCTGAAGAAGGTGAAGAATTAGGAGCATGTTGTGCTGAAGTAGATAGTCTTATATTAACCTCATTATTACAGTCTTTCCGTCATGATGTAAAGGAAATGTATGAACAATGGGATTTACATGTCCTCTCCTCACAACTTGGCTACTGTATTGAACTTATCTTTCATGTACTTTGTGATGCCAAGGAAGTGGAAGAGGATACTAGTGATGAGGTTGCCCTTAAGGCGTTTCTCAAACATCGCAATCTCGTACGTCGTGTACAGAGAACAGCAGAGATGATGCATAGTGGTAATGTAGACACTTTCTCTTCACTTGAAAAGATGTTATCAGCTCAGGATTCATCCGGAATGCTTACAGTAATGGAACAGACTGGACGTGTTTCTTTTAGTCTGGTTGCGGCTGTTAAATGTGCCCAGCGAGACCTGCGACGATTTAATGAAGGACGAGTACGACAATTTGGTGGAGATGCTGCAGTTGCATTATCAGGAGAAAATATTACTACAAATAGTGGTGATAACCGTGGTGGTTTACTCGTTTTAAAAGAAGCAGCAACATTTAAGAATTGGTTTGTTTTAACACCGATGAATCTTTTAACCTGCTATGAGTGCACACGTCGTTTTTTTCAACGTTGTAATGATCGTGTACCACGTCTTTCAATTGCTTTTCGGAACGAATTAAAAGAATTTTTTCGTCACTTTCTACAAACTACATACATACCAACATTGTTTATGTTTCATGCAAAACAATTAAGACAGTTATGTGCTGAGGTATCGGAAGGTGACGGTTTTACAAATGAGACAGCTAGAAATGAAGAAACGGATAAAACACCAACAACGTTGTCCTCGGCACAACCAACAACCTTGGAGCCGCTTGTACACCACCAAAAGGGACAACAAACTGGAATTAAATGGCCAACAGTTAATGTTCGACAAAGCAACGGCACAACGAGCATTGGTAAAAGTGTCATTGATAATAATAATAATAATAA